>NC_141035.1:47837500-47930000 GCF_052040795.2 Danio rerio
CTCAGTGATGACAGACGCAGCGTCAGGAGGGATGAAGGGGCTGGGGTTACGGGTTGCCAGAAACAGACGGAAATCCTCATTATAGTCCATCACTTTGTCTCCAATCTGCACCACATATCGCGGCCCTACACACACACACGCACGCACGCACACACACAGCCAGAGGTTATGTTAAAAATAAATTAAAACATTATAAAATGTCCTAAATGTCATAGTAGGACTGAATGAGCTGAAAATCAGCAGTTCCAACTATAAACTGTTTGGGTTTCATTTAATGTAATGGCCTGTGAATTTAATTGTGTTTAATTCGTCATGGTGAAAATGGAAAGTCAAGCTGAGTGAAATACACTGTGAGATTGAGAACTACACACAGCGGGGCTTTTCTGAACTAAAACTAAAAGCATTCAAAAGCATTTGCTGCCAGCGGAACTTAAACAGACTGAAAGGAAACAAGCTGGACTTTAAAATAAGAAATGATGCTCTGCCAACTGACTGAAGCACTCTGTGTTCTGGAGAACTACAGCCACTAAAGCTAAAAAGTAATGCTTTAAAAAAAAATTAAAATCTAATTAACGATGAAACCCCATACAATATTCAACAGATGAATAAATTAATTTAACAAACAAATTAAATTAGGCAAAAATATAAAATAGCAAAAACAAAATTTAAAGGGTCGCGATACACCAAAACACATGTGTTGAGCTGTTGACAGTGGTATATGTGTCCCACACTGCTAAAAACACTATTAGGACGCCTATATTTCACTAAAAAGTGTAAATTGGTTGTTTTTGTGTTATTTCAAGCAAATTCGTACTTCCTGTTTGAAACGAGTTTTTGAAGCTGCGTCACGGTCATGACATAATAGCGTGTATTCCAGCGTGCAGACTGGACGTCTGTGCCAGAGTGAGTCTTATTACGTCTTACAGTGTGATGCATTAATGCATGAGTAAGGCTTGGTTCAAACCAATCAGAGCGCTCTATTGTGCAACTTCATTAATATTCATTACTGTCACGGTGTTTACACGACAGAGACGCCACGTTGTGTTGGCAAAACAAGCGTGAAGTGTTGCTTTTATAGTTTGCTGCAGTTAAGTTTCGTTTTCTTTTTCTCTCTGTGAGAGCGCAGCTGGAGTCACGTGGGGATTAACAGTGTACGCGACGCTCGACAACAATAACTTACGTGTCTAAGGAGGATTATTGTTTACCTGAGAGCTGTTCTCATCTGCAAACGCTGAGATCCGGATTCGCTTGTAGTCTTCTCTTAATAAAGACGCGGCTCTAGTTGCTGGTGATTGTCCTGTCTCTACAGATTTGGTAAGTGAGCGACCAGTGCTCTTTGTTTATTCAGTTTGTTCGTATCGAAGTAAGTTAACTATTGCACCGAGTGTAGGATTTTCACCGCATTTAGTGACCGGAATAACACACGCGGCTTTCTGACACTACCTGCCGTGTGCATCTAAGTTTCCGGGAAATGCGGAGGGTTTTTTTTTCTCTCATTCGCCGTGCGGTATCAAACATTGCATGAGAAATACACACTTAGAGCAGTTCCTCGAATCAAATATCTTGTTTGTCGCGAGGGACATGAATGAATTCCCTGAATGAAAGAGCCAAACTGCAGTTAAAGTCCACCATTTAATAATTTGGCAAATAATACGACTACAGATGTCCATGTAAACACCATCACTTTCTACTGTGTGTGTGTGTGTGTGTGTGTGTGTGTGTGTGTGTGTGTGTGTGTGTGTGTGTGTGTGTGTGTGTGTTTTGACTCTGAAACTCGCGCGTGCCCAAATAGACACTCCCACACCATCCCACTTTAGTTCCTCCGACACTCCCCCCTAAACAGAGCTGGACACGCCCACTTTTCTGACTTTTTCCAAAGTAGAGGTGTGAAAACACCCTGCTGAAACGAGGGGGTCTCATGGCCCTTAAAAAATTAAGACAAAATTAGGATTAAAAAAAAAAAAAATATATATATATATATATATATATATATATATATATATATATATATATATATTGAAAATGATAATAATAATAATAATAATAAAATAATAATAATGAAAATAGCAATAAAACCAAATAAATTACAACAAATGTAAAGCAAAACCGACAAAAGTTAAATATTCTAAATATCTATAAATACCATAATAGTAAATAAATAACTGTAAATCAAAATATTAATAAAAATATTAAAAACGTATATAAAACAATAAAATATAATAATAATATTTAAAATAATCATAAAGGGGATGCAGTGGCGCAGTAGGTGGTGCTGTCGCCTCACAGCAAGAAGATCGCTGGTTTGAGCCTTGGCTGGGTCAGTTGTCCTTTCTGTGTGGAGTTTGCATGTTCTCCTTGCGTTTCCTTCGAATGCTACGGCTCCCACAGTCCAAACACATGCGGTACAGGTGAATTGGGTAGGCTAAATTGTGCGTACTGTGTGTGTGTGTGTGTATATATATATATATATTGTAACGAGCAATTACATGCCACGTCGCCCTGGTCGCAAATTTCACCCAGCTGGACCTTCATCAAGCCAGGATCGGACACAGCTGGAGCTCATCAAGCGGAGAGACATATAAGCCCAACCTACGCCAGGAGAAGATGAGCTTCATTCCTTCTATGACTCCCTGTGCTAATGCTTGTCTCTCTGTCTCTCCTTAGCGGACTCCAGCTCGTGACGATCCTGCACCCGACTACTCACCGTCCTTCACCTACTTCCCGGAGCACCAGAGCACCTCACCCTAAAGAAGAGCACCTTTTACAGCACATTCACTTTGTAAATAAAGCACCCTCCGGGGACTTGTCTGTAAACTCATCCTGTTGTGCCGCTGTTTTCCCTCTGCCTCGCTACAACTGGTGGAGAATGCGCGCTTTTTCAGAGGGAAAAAAATTCAGCACTTACCAGTAAGAAGAAGTAACCACTGAATTTTCTCTGTTTTTCTTCTGTTTACAGACAGGCATCCGCTCTCTCTCTCACTCACGCTCTCTTACTTGGCTGTCATCCCCTCCTGAGTCATGTCGATCGAAGAGGTAGTACGCCATCTAGCGGAAATCTCAAGAAGACAACAAGTGATAACTGAACAACTCACCGCCAGACAAGACAGTATGGAACAACAGCTCCGCCAAGCGGCCGGTTCCAGCCAGTTCTCTGAGGTGAGCGCCCATAGATTTATCACAAAACTCAGCGACCTGGATGATATTGATGCTTACCTGCACACATTTGAGGTAATTGCGGAAAGAGAGAGATGGCCGAAGGAAAGTTGGGCGAGGATGCTAGCGCCATTCCTGACTGGAGAAGCTCAAAGAGCTTATTTCGCATTAGAGACACCGAAAAATGACGACTATAAAGCATTAAAAAAGGAGATACTCGCCAGAATGGGACTCTCCAATATAAGCGCAGCACAACAATTTTCTCAGTGGTCCTATGATGACAAACAGCCGGTTCGGACCCAAGCAGCCAACTTATCCAGATTGGGAAGATTATGGTTACTGGGAGGAGATCCAACCGCAGTCCAGGTCGCTGAGAAAATAGTCATTGAAAAGATGATGAGGGCGCTACCCAGACGGCTCCGCACACTTACCAGCATGAGGAACCCCGACTCGCTGGCCGCTTTGGTGGAGGCGGTGGAGCTGGCGGAAGCTCATGTGGCCCGGGAGACTGGGGAGAGAGCGGCTCTGCCACCCCGGAGGGTAAATGCGCCATGGCGACCGGTGGAGGGCACAACACGACCAGGCAGCAGACCGGCGGTCCCCAGCCCAGTCGACGAGCCGATGCCCACAGAGCCAACAACACTCTCGGCCCCGGCCTGGACGGCAGGGTGCGTGGTACATCGCAACGTCCCTCCCGAAGCTCCCACCCGAAAAGTATGTGTAGACGGGAAAACACAGACGGCCACACTGGATACAGGAAGTGCAATAACACTGGTCCACCCAAACACGTTAAAATACCATCAAGAAGGGAAAGGTCGAATCCCGATTACATGCATACACGGTGATACCCGCCACGTACCCGCCCAAAGAGTCACTATAGCGACTAAGTCGGGAAGCTGGCGCATCGAAGTAGGAGTGGTTCCAGATCTTCCTGTACCCCTTCTTCTGGGCAGAGACTGGCCGGGGTTCGATGATCTCCTCACCCACCATCAGGCTCGATCGGCTCGGGCAAAGAAGAACAGCAAGGGACGGGCTCAACGGGACCGCCAAATAGCGCTGATGGCCACCGAGAGCGACAGAGGGGGTGAGTCATCATCGGCTAACCTGTACTATGATCTTTTTCAACAGATTACCGCAGGTGGCGATTTCGGGAGAGCACAGCGTGAAGATGAAACGTTGAAGCACTGCTGGCCACAAGTCCGGATCATAGACGGTAACGAACGGTTTCCCAGCCCTCACCCCCTCCCACATTTTATTGTGCAAAATGGTCTGCTGTACTGTGTCGCAGAGAGGCGGGGGGAAACGAAGACGCTATTGGTCGTCCCGAGGACCAAAAGGGAGACTGTTCTAGAACTGGCACATACTCACCCGATGGCAGGACATCTAGGAGCAGCCAACACGATCAAGAGGATCAGAGATCGTTTCCACTGGCCCGGGTTGGATGGAGAAGTCAAGAGGTATTGTCAGGCATGTGACATATGCCAAAGAACGTCTCCCCAACGACCACCCCCCAGCCCTCTGATACCATTACCCATCATTGACGTGCCCTTCAACCGCATTGGCATGGACTTGATAGGGCCTTTGCCGAAGTCGGCCCGGGGACATGAACACATCCTTGTCATCCTCGACTACGCCACCAGATATCCAGAAGCGATCCCTCTAAGAAAAGCCACGTCATCGGCAATCGCTAAGGAGCTGTTTTTATTATGCAGCCGAGTAGGAATACCAGCAGAGATACTGACCGACCAGGGCACCCCATTCATGTCCCGGTTGATGGCAGACCTCTGCCGCCTCCTAAAGGTAAAGCAAATAAAAACCTCTGTTTATCATCCGCAGACTGATGGCTTGGTGGAGCGCTTTAACAAGACGCTGAAGCAGATGCTCCGCAGGGTGGTGGCAGAGGATGGGCGCGACTGGGACCTCATGATCCCGTACGTGCTTTTCGGGATCAGAGAAGTTCCCCAAGGATCTACAGGTTTTACACCTTTTGAATTGCTGTTCGGCCGTCAACCACGAGGGCTATTGGACGTGGCTCGTCAAGCTTGGGAGCAAGAGCCAGCCCCACAACGGTCAGTGATTGAGCACGTACGGGACATGAGAGGACGTATAGAGAAAGTCATGCCCATTGTCAAGCAACATCTGACCGAAGCCCAGCGCGCCCAACAGCGATTATATAACCGGCCCGCCCAACCCAGAGAGTTCCAACCAGGGGACAAAGTAATGATCCTGATACCTACCACCACCTCGAAGTTCTTGGCCTCTTGGAAGGGGCCATATACAGTGGTAGAAAGGGTAGGGCCGGTAAACTATCGAGTCCGTCAGCCGGGACGAAGAAGAGAAGAACAACTTTACCACATCAATTTGATGAAGAAATGGGTTGCAGCTCCAGGTCATCTAGTTGCCTTCTCAGAAGAAACTTCTCCCGTTGTCCATATAGGTGAGCAACTCTCACCGAATCAGAAGGCGGAGCTGCAAGCCTTGGTCGGTCAGTTCAGGGATGTGTTCTCAGAAAAACCGGGCCGAACCACCATCATCCAGCACGACATCATCACCCCACCTGGCACCATCGTCCGGCAGAGGCCTTATCGAGTACCAGAAGCTCGCCGGCTGGCTATCAACGATGAGATCCAAAAGATGAGGAAATTGGGAATCATCGAACCATCTCGTAGCCCGTGGTCCAGCCCCATAGTGATGGTCCCCAAACCCGACGGCACCCTCCGCTTCTGCAATGACTTCAGGAAGCTGAACGAAATTTCCAAATTCGACGGGTACCCCATGCCTCGGGTGGACGAGCTGCTGGATCGGCTGGGTGGAGCCCGATTCATATCCACGATCGACCTCACCAAAGGCTACTGGCAACTACCACTAAGTGAAAGCGCCAAGGAGAAAACCGCCTTCTCCACTCCCGGTGGGCACTGGCAATACCGGGTTCTTCCCTTCGGGCTCCACGGGGCTCCAGCAACATTCCAGCGTATGATGGACATCCTGCTGAGACCCCACCAGCCGTATGCAGCAGCATACCTCGACGATCTAATCGTCCACTCCGAGTCATGGGAAGAACATCTATCCCGGTTGCGGAGGGTGCTCCTTGATCTTCGTAGGGCTGGGCTCACAGCTAATCCCAAGAAATGCCACCTGGGTCTAGCAGAAGCAAAATACCTCGGTTTCCACATCGGTAGAGGTCTCATACAGCCACAACAGAACAAGATCAGAGCACTACAAGAAACTCCACAACCCACCACAAAGACCCAGGTACGTGCATTTCTGGGGTTAGCGGGCTACTATAGATGTTTCATTCCCAATTTCTCATCCATAGCCAGCCCGTTGACAGACCTGACCAGAAAGGGGCAGCCAGAGAAGATACAATGGAACAGGGAAGCAGATGGCGCGTTCCAAGCCCTGAAGACGGCACTAACATCTTCTCCGGTACTGCACGCACCTGACTTCGGCTGCCCCTTCATCCTACAAACAGACGCTTCCGACTCGGGCCTGGGCGCGGTCCTCTCCCAGGTCCACGGCGATGAAGAACACCCCATCATGTACGTGAGTCGGAAGCTTACCCCTGCAGAGACCCGGTACGCCACGGTAGAGAAAGAGGCCCTGGCGATCAAGTGGGCAATCCTGGAGCTCAGGTATTACTTACTTGGCAGAAGATTCACCCTGGTGACCGACCACGCTCCACTACAATGGATGTCAACAGCGAAAAATAACAACGCTCGAGTCACCAGATGGTTCCTGTCGCTCCAGGATTACAACTTCACTGTTCAACATCGAGCCGGGGCCTCCCACGGAAACGCCGACGGGCTCTCAAGGCTATGGTCAGGATGGGCAGGTCTGTCAAAACATTCTACCCCCCCTCTAAATACTCTACCTTTCCTCCGCAGAACACCCAGGACCAGGACGACGCTAAGGGGGGGGGAATGTAACGAGCAATTACATGCCACGTCGCCCTGGTCGCAAATTGCACCCAGCTGGACCTTCATCAAGCCAGGATCGGACACAGCTGGAGCTCATCAAGCGGAGAGACATATAAGCCCAACCTACGCCAGGAGAAGATGAGCTTCATTCCTTCTATGACTCCCTGTGCTAATGCTTGTCTCTCTGTCTCTCCTTAGCGGACTCCAGCTCGTGACGATCCTGCACCCGACTACTCACCGTCCTTCACCTACTTCCCGGAGCACCAGAGCACCTCACCCTAAAGAAGAGCACCTTTTACAGCACATTCACTTTGTAAATAAAGCACCCTCCGGGGACTTGTCTGTAAACTCATCCTGTTGTGCCGCTGTTTTCCCTCTGCCTCGCTACAATATATATATAATAACAATAACAACAATAATAATAATACTAATAATGAAAATAACATTAACATTAAAACATTAAATAAGCCATTAACGATTATGTTAAAATGAAAAAAAATAATAATAATAAATTACTAGAAATTTAAAATAAAACACACAAAAATGTGGAGCATACAAAAATAAAAGCTTCTAAACATTATATTAGTAATAAATACTATAATAGAAAACGAATATACTAATAAAAACAGATTCTATGCATGCCACAAATCCTCACAGCAGCACCAGAGCATGGAAACACTGCTAATAAATGCAGACTGGAGAGGAATCCCGCCTTCCACAAGAGCAGGATTTGTGGGGTTCCCTGATTGGATGCTTCAGAAGTTTGTGTGTTTGTGTGTGTGTGTCTTCTCTATGTCTGCAATGCAGTAGTCTGTACACACACTTAAATGTCTCTCCCTCTCCTGCTCTCTGAAAAGCTCTGGGTTTATCTGCCTCCCGCCGGTCCTGACAGACTCAGCCATATCTGCCCTACACACACACACACACACACACACACACACACACACACACACACACACACACACTCACACGCACACACACACACACACACACACACACACACACACACACACTAACAGAGAGACAGACAGACACACAAATGCACAAACACACACTCGCACAGAGCATATGGAGGAGCTTCAGAAATGCCCTCGGCTCTTATTTCATACAGCTGGGACAGGAGGATAAACACACTACAGGAGTGTGTGTGTGTGTGTGTGTGTGTGTGTGTGTGTGTGTGTGTGTGTGTGTTTGAGTTAGAGCACCGTTTAATTGACATTTAAACCCTCATCTAATCAGACTTAATTCAGTCCTCACTGAAAATGAAAAAGGAAAAACGAAAACCAATCAGAGCCTACCATATCGTATAAACACTACATAAACTTAACACTGAACTGATCAAAGATGAAACTGAAGACAGGCGCAGCACGGTGGCTCAGTGGTTAGCACTGTCGCCTCACAGCAAGAAGGTTGCTGATTTGAGTCCTGGCTGGGTCAGTTGGCATTTGTGTGTGGAGTTCGCATGTTCTCCCCATGTTGGCGTGGGTTTCCTCCGGGTGCAGGAGTAGAGAGGAGAACAAAGCATCATTGCTTGAATTGACTCTGAAATGTTTTGTGTTTTTTTCAGAATGGATTCATCATTACGCATCAGACTTATTCGCAAGGTATGCATGTGATGATTTTTTCTTGCATATGGACTTCAGTGTGCAAAGACCTTAAATCAGAGTTGTACTGTCAAAGTGCTGAATTGTGAGTATTGTTACTGTTTTCAGTGTGTGTGTGTGTGTGTGTGTGTGTGTGTGTGTGTGTACTCACCCTGTGCAATGAGATCTCGCCGCAGCAGAGGATAAAGCACAGGTTCAACACCGTCCATCTCCTGAATGATCAGCGTTTTACCAAAGCGCACCGCTAACTCCAGCACTGTCATGAAGTTCGCATCCTGAGACCAACAACAGATCCAGTTTTATGTTTGTTTCTTTTGTTTTACAATTTTTGTTTTACCCATTTTGGATTAATTATTTAAATCATATTGAACAACTTTTTAAATCAATGATTATTATTATTATTATTATTAGTAGTAGTAGTAGTAGTAGTATTATTATTAGTAGTAGTAGTAGTAGTAGTAGTGTTTATTATTATCAATTATGTATTATTATCTAACTGCATGTTGATATTCAAGATAAAAAATTATCAAATAATTTTAAAGTAAAATAAAATATAAATAAGTAATTTAATTAATCAATTAAAAATTATTTATTAATTAAGGGAATAAAATGAAAAAAATTAATAAAATAAATAAACTTAATAAAAAATATTAAGTTAAATAGTAATAAAAAAAATTTTAATTAAACAAATAAATTATTTAATTATTTGAATGAAAAAAATTTAATAGAATAAAAAATAATGAATTATTAAATAATAATAAATAAAAAATAATTAATTGAATGAAATGAAATGAAAAAAAAATAATTAATGGAATGAAAAACAATTAAAACAAAATAAAACAAATAAATAATTAAATAATAAAAAATAAATAAAATTAATTAATTAGTTGAATGAAATGAAATAAATAAATAAATTAATTAATTAATTGAATGAAATTAAAAATGAACAAATTGATTAATTAAAAAAATTACATTAAATTAAAATCAACAGAAAAAAACAAATAAATCAAAAATAAATAAATGATTTAGTTAATTGAATGTTTGAAAAAAATAAATGAAAAAAAATTATAAAATAAAATAAATAATGAAAAAATAAATAATAATAAATTAATAAATTAAATTAATTAATTGAATAAAAAAAATTATAAATAAATGAAATAAAATAAATAAATAAATAAATTAATTGAATGAAATTAAATTAAAAAATTTAAATAAATCAATACATAAAATAGAATAAAACAATTATTAAAATAGAATAAAACAAATAATTAAATAATAAATAATAAAAATAAATTAAATTAATATAAATTAAATTAAATAGCTTATTTATAATGATCATGGGATGATGAGATGTCCAAAATTGTGTTTGTGCTGAACTGCGTTTGCATTGCATTATAAAATAAAATAAAAATTTACCATTAAACCGTTCTGATGTGTGCGTGTGTGTGTTTTCACCTGCTGATTTATGACCTCCAGACGATGAGCTTTCAGGTGAGTTTGCAGCCACTCTGTTGCACGAGACGACGGATCAATCAAGAATGGACAAGAAGCACTCTAGAGATGAAAATAACATGAATTATTTCTCTTATTAATAGTTTAAAGACGAATCATAACAGTAAAACTCCTACTAATACAGTATACAGTTTAGGCCAAAATGATTTGCCCTCATGTGAAGTTTTCAAATGTTTTCCCAAATGATGATAAACAGATTCAGAAATGTTCACGGTATTTGCTATAATATTTTTTCTTCTTATTTGTTTTATTTCAGCTAGAATAAAAGCAGTTTTTCATTTTTTAAACACCATTTTAAGGTCAATAATTTTAGCCCCCTTTAACAATATTTGTTTTGGATTGTCTGCAGAACAAACCACTGTTATACAAAGACTTGCCTAATTACTTTAACATGCCTACTTAACCTAGTTAAGCTTTTAAATGTCACTTTAAGCTGAATACTAGTGTCCTGAAAAATATCAAGTCAAATATTATGTGCTGTCATCATGGCAAAGATAAAATAAATCAGTTATTAGAAATGAGTCATTGAAACTATTATATTTTAAAAAGTGAGGCAACATCTGTTAAACAGCACTTGGGAAATATTGGGAAAATAATACAGATTTCACATGATAATAATAACTGTGTCTTCAACATGAAGTTTCAGAAGCTTTCATCCCTGACTCTGAAAACTGTAAGTAAATCATACCAGTGAGTGTTTACTTCTGGGTCTACAATTCATTAATATGGTGTTCAGATAAGGAGGTCAAAACAGGAAGGAAAATAGCCTTTTACTTCTCTACATGTTGCTTTCAGAGAACAGAACACAATAAAAAATAAGGCAGTTTGTGACCCCTGTAGTGTAAAATATCATTTGTCATGTCGATGTGTTTCTATTTCTTGCACTCGTTCTCTAATGCAACACGTCAGTGAGTCGCCATAGAAACCAGACTCCTTCAAAACGGCAGCAATTACTAACATTATACACAGACACAAACACGTCACACACACACGTCAAAGGGTTCAATCAGATCACAAGAGATCATACATCACTGAGTCACACAGACACAAAAAAGGTGTCTGGGTTAATCAGTTCTTCACAATAAGAGTACCCCTGCAATCGCAAATACAGTTCTGTGGGTGTTGCTATCATAATGTTATAAGTCATAGACAAATAGAATCTGCAGACTTTTTTTGCTATTTTCGTGCAGAATTTATATATACAGTAGAAGTCAGAATTATTAGCCCCGTTCAATTTTTTTCCTTCTTTTTTAAATATTTCCCAAAGGATGTTTAACAAAGCAATTAAATGTTCACAGTATGTCTGATAATATTTTTTCTTCTGGAGAAAGTGTTGTTTGTTTTTTTCCGGCTATAATAAATTAAGTTTTTAATTTTTTAAACACCATTTTAGGGACAAAATTATTAGCCCCGTTAAGCTCTATTTTTTCTCGATAATCTACAAAACAAACCACCATTATACAATGACTTGCCTAGTTACCCTAACCTGCCTAGTTAACCTAATTAACCTAGTTAAGCCTTTTAATGTCACTTTAAGCTGTATAGGTGTCTTGAAAAATATCTACTAAAATATTATTTACTGTCATCATGACAAAGATGAAATAAATCAGTTATTAGAAATGAGTTATTAAAACTGTTATGTTTAGAAATGTGCTGAAAAAAGTCTTCTCTCTGTTAAACAGAAATTGGGGAAAAATAAGCAAGCGGTCTGATAATTCAGAGGAGCTAATAATTCTGACCTTAACTGTATACCCAGCGGGGAAAATAGGTATTGGACACGTCACCATTATTCTCAGAAAACATATTTCTAAAGATGTCGTTGACTTGAAATCCAAGATGTTGGCAACAAGCAAATAAATCCACATGTGCATAAAAAACAAATCTAATTAATTTACAAATTAAATCATGCTAAATAAAATGAAATGACGCAGGGAAAAAGTATTGAACACATGAAGAAAGAGAGCTGTATTCCGGCAATGCAAGCCTCTGCCCTTCCTCAGTGTAAATGAATATCAGCTGCTTCAGTCCAACATCTACATTAGCAGGAGGATGAAGACAAACCCAGGGTGGACATTTCAGCAAGACAATGATCCAAAACACAGCCAAGGAGACTTACAAATGCTTTCAGAGAAAGAAAATCAAAGCTGTAGAATGGCCCAGCCAATCACCTGATGCGAATCCAATAAAAAACACAAAATAAAGCTCAGATTTGATAGACTAGACCCACAGAACATCAAGATTTTGACACTCTGTTAAAGTCTGTGTGAGGAACTCACCCGAGCAATGCATGTGACTTCATTCCCCATAAGACAGACGTCTTTAAGCAGCCATCACCAACAAAGCCTTTTATAAACAGTGTTAAATATGTTTCAGTAGTTCAGTGCTTTCTCCTTCTGTCATTTAATTGTTATTACACACAACTCATCTTTCAGATTTGTTTTGTTGTTTGTATTGTTTGGGTTTTTCTCAAACCCTGGTTCAATTAAATGTCCATAGCTCCTTTAGAAATATTAATCCCAGGGAAAAAAAAACATCACATGTTCAATACTTATTTCCCCCGCTCTAGATAAATAAAAAATGCTGTGGATTCATGGGAAATTATTTGTAGTTTTAGTTGTTTAAGTTGTTCTTGAATATTTCTTCAGATTTAGAATAAATTATAGTACAAAAGTTTTGATGAATCCTAATTTAATGGTGAAAATGTCTGTACGCACATTTGACGCCTACATTTATGTGTACACATGGTTAGAGAATGAGACCCAGTAAGTGCTGATGAGAAAGTGTCTGGTGCATATGGACAGGAGATTTGCTCAGTTGCATCAGGAATTACATGTTGATTCATTACTATTTCACACACACATAAATGTAATGAATATGGCCGACCAGACACAAACATTTTGCATTTTATTCCATAACCAGCCAACTTTGCCCAGAGAAGGCTCGAAACCTGATTCCAAGGTATTTACGACCCAAAGGAATGTGCCATGCGGCTCTAAGCACAGGAATGACTTACAAAGGACTATTTGCTGTTTAACACTGCTTTCATATAAACTTTACTCTTTATGTTTAATCATATTTTTTGTAAAGTTTCCCTTTCTCTTGTATTAATATTTTTGGTTTTAATACCCTTGCATATAATGTTTAACTGTACCTAGGCTAAGCATCCTCTTATACTGTTCAAGTTTGGACTTTTCGAAAAGCTTACTCGCTGTACAAATTGATCGTTGACAGTTTATTTTAATATGAGTGCAACATATTAATGTTTTAAGAGACTTTAACTTTTTTGTCCCGATTTACATAAAATTTGCCTATGCAAATTATTCTGCCTCGGACAAAGACCCATAAATTTAATATTCTAGGAAGTTAGCTTCTAATTGGTCAACTTTCCATGGAGGGTGGATCCGAACCTGCCCTATAAAAGTTGAAAACCAAGCTAAACTCCCTCTCTTGGAACCCCCGCTCTTCCTCTTCTTCGCAACTCTCTCTATTCAAACTGTCCTGGGACCTCTCTTGGGACCCTTTCTTCAAACACTCTGTTTTGAAACTTTCTTCAGCTCTATACAACAAACCTAAGTATAGAAACCTCCAAGAAAGCAGGCAGAAACCCAGACAGAAAGGGTTAATCGGACCGCACTTGGACATTACCGCCCAGAATGCTTTTTGCCGCTTCAACTTGAAACTACAACCTCATGAGGAACAAAGATCAGCCAACCAACCACGTGCTTTACAACGGGAGCTCGGACATCACGAACAGACCGCAAGTATCACCTTTCTCCCAACATCTAAACTGGTGTGAACTAAATTAACCCTAAAGAGACAATAGAAGGGTTATATTGAATTTGATTACGTTTGGTTGCTTGGTCTGTTCTTACAGACTCATAGGTTTTTCCCATCATTACATCTTCTCAACCTCTTCACGTTTGTTACTCTCCCCTATGCTTGTATGAATGTGTGTTTGTGTTAGGTGTTAGTATTTGTTAGATTAGTCAATAAAGTTTAATTTTGTATAAAGAAAGGTGCCTGTGTATATTAATGAATCTAATGTCTTGAACTTTGATCTTGCTACCCTGCTCAAATTTTATGTTGATAGCATCGCTGAACGATTCGTTTGTTTGGATCAAAAGAGTCGATTCATTTGAAGCCCCGTTCAAATGAATCTTCCTCCCGCTAAGCTATTCCGCTATATAATGTTCCAGAAGGTACACGAGCCTTGAAATCTGAATCATAACTCGCAACATTATAACGGCGGGAAAGGTGCGGGAAGAATAACCTTGAGCTAATTGACTACAGTAATAATAGTGTAGATATGAGAGCACTCTAATCTACATTATTATTATTATGATGTGCTACCTGTTTATTTGTGGAGAATAAACAAAGCATGCAAATGTAATCTATTACAGATATATTGGTGTAGAACGCTGAATAAATGTAATTTATTACATAAACAATCAGTAAACAGGAAACTAAGACACTCAAATTTAAGTTTCAAGAGTTCACCCTTAGCTAATGATTGGTTATAGAGCGTGTTTGGCATGCTGTCCTGGGAGAAAGCCCTGAGCTCATGAGATCCCGTTTTAGGGCGAGAAGAGAGTTTGAGCTCAGGTAGGTCTCGTAAACTCCCCTGCTTGTTATGGCGAATAGGAATAAGGAATTACTGTGGATAGATATACTACTGATTAAGTGCTCTTCTATGGTGTCGATTTGGTTTGGTCAATTTACTTATGTCACATGTCTTGCTTGTGGGAGAACATGTAAACTCCACACAGAAATGTCAACTTGGCCTGGTAAAGACTTGACCCAGTGACATTCTTGCTGTGAGGCAACAGTGCTAATCCCTGGGCTGCCGTGTCGCTCTGTCAAAGGAAAAGGGGAAGGAGTAGGGGTGGAAGGGGGGATTCTTCAACACGAAGATGGTTAAGGTAAGACGTTCTGCTTATTTATAGTGAGTTCTGATTGGTGGATCATACATTAACTAATGCGAGACCGGGTACACTCAATCATGAGCATGAGCTCCTCTCGAAATTAGTTTATAAATTAACTTAATTTGTTAAACACAAGTAAAATTTCCTAGAGGGTCAACGACACACTAGGGGAGGGGATAATGATTCAGAGAGGATAAAATAAGCTTTCCTTTGAGGTAAATGAAGTCTGGTTTGCATTAGTATTACACAATCAGCAGTATTGTGACACAAACTGTCTTCTCAGGCACAGAAACACACTCATTTTTATTCTACACTTCTACACTACAGACTTTTCTATTATAGACTGTGGCGTATAAGTCTGATGCACAGCTCAAAGATTCTGACTGACAAGAACTATGATGTAAACAAAAAGCCAATTGGTTGCTTATAATAAATGGGGAGGAGCTATGTGATATAGCCTCACCCTGTTATTAAGGTTTTAAGTTAAATTACATCACAAATGAAAAACATCAAGAGACTTTTAAGACCCGTTCACACCAAAAAAACTTGACTTGATAATCAAATGACATTTTTTTTGTTCATTGTGTGTCCATTTTGGATTCGACCGATGATATGTCATTTTCTTTCCACATAAAAGCAAATGGGGGTGTGAATTATTGGTATGAACAGGCCTTTCAGCTGAAGGCTGGTTAGGGTGAGAAAAAAGGATAGTTCACACAAAAATGAAAATGTACTCACTATTTACTTTCCCTCAAGTGGTTTCAAACCTTTATGAGTTTCTTAATTCAGTTCAACACAAAAGAAGATATTTTATAAAATCTCTCATCCATAGCAGGAAAAAAACAAATACTATGGAAGGCAATAGCTGTGTCTCATTTCAGAGGCTGCATCCTCCGAAAAAAACTTCAAAGGTGAGTCCTTCTAATCACTTTTTAGTAAGATGTGTCATACTCTTTTTGTTTTTCGGTCGAGCTGGTCAGAGTATTTCAGAAACTGCTGATCTACTGGAATTTTCACGCACAACCATCTCTAGGGTTTACAGAGAATGGCCAGATAAAGAGGAAAAATCCAGTGAGCGGCAGTTCTGTGTGCCTTGTAGATGCCAGAGGTCAGAGGAGAATGGCCAGACTGGTTCCAGCTGATAGAAAGGCAACAGTAACTTAAATAAGCACTCGATACAACCGAGGTCTGCAGAAGAGCCTCTCTGAACACACAACACGTCCAACCCTAAGGCAGACGGATGGGCTACAGCAGCAGAAGACCACACCGGGTGCCGCTCCTGTCAGCTAAGAACTGGAAACTGAGGCTACAATTCACACAGACTCACCAAAACTGGACAACAGAAGATTGGAGGAACGTTGCCTGCTCTGACGAGATGGCTAACCACAGCCATCTTCAGATGGCTGCTTCCAGCAGGATAACACACCATGTCATAAAGCGTGAATCCTCTCAGACTGGTTTCTTGAACATGACAATGAGTTCACTGTACTCAAACGGCCTCCAGTCACCAGATCTCAATCCAATAGAGCACCTGGGAGATAAATCTGCAGCAACTGTGTGATGCTATCATATCAATATGGAGCAAAATCTCTGAGGGATACTTCCAGGGCCTTGTTGAATCTATGCAACGAAGGATTAAGGCAGTTCTGAAGGCAAAAGTAGGTCCTACCAGGTACTAGTAAGGTGTACCTATTAAAATGGCAGATGATTGTACATTTAAAACTGTAATCCGGAGTTCTGCCGTTATCAGCTAACAAAATATTCTTGGGATGTTCGAGGTCGTGAACAGTTGTATCCTTCATTACCTGGGAAATGAAGAATGCATTTGGAGGCTGCATTTAAAGGAGCCTTCAAATGTCTTTGAAATATGGTCTTCGATGACACAACACCCTTCGAAAGCCTCAAATGAGACACAGCAAGTGATTACCGGATTCCAGCATTTTTCTAAATATATTCTTTTGTGTTTAGTAGAAGAAAGAAACTCAAACAGGTGAGCGAAAAGTAAAGGATAAGTAAATGACGACAGGATTTTCAGTTTTGGTGAACTGTCCCTTTAAGACTGGTTGATAGAACAGTTTGGGAAGTGAGCACTTCTAAGTAAACACACACACATGTGTAATCTTACCCTTGATCTAAATTCATTAATCTGATGTTAGCATGAGGACAGACAAATGAATGAGTGAACGCAGTGCATAATGGGAAGGAACAGTGATGATCAGAGATGTGTGTGTTTTACCTGCAGGATGACAAGAGCGTTCTCCATGGACAGGTCATCAGACGGCAAACCTTCACTCTTCCAGATCAGCTGCTCGCTCTCAGAACACAGGAAGTGGCGCAGGTCAAACTCTGCCAATTAGAAAAGAGAGCTGTTAAAGATCAATCAGAGGCAGAGTTAGCAGTGATGGTCAGTGTTTTCAGAAGTCACATGTGTTTAGTGATTTGGTGTTTGCTACTCTTCTAACTACAACTAAAAAAATAAAACCTTCTGGACATTAAATAAAGCTGAATTATATAATTAATGTTAAAGGACAAACTAAGATTTAATCGAGAGCTTGATGTTAAAAGATGCCTATAAAAAATGTTTCATGGAACATCATAACATTGTTAAACATTTAAGCTAAAGTTAAAATAAAAAATGACAAATACTCACTACATATATACACATGGACACGTTTCATTAGTTTATCTTTTTTAATGTATAAAGATATTGATTGCTCATCGAATATGGATGAATGTATTGATGGATAGCTAGATAGATGGATGGATGATAGGACGTAGACAGATAGACAAACAGACAGACAGATAGATTAATACAAGATAGATAGGTGGATAGATGGATGGATGGATGCATAAACGATATATAGTTAGATGGATGGGTGGATAGATTGATGAATGAATAGATAGACTAATAGATTAATAAAAGATAGATAGTTGGATAGATAGATAAACAGATAGACAGACAAATGGATGGATGGATGGATGGATGGATAGATAGATAGAGAGACGGATGGACGGATAGTGGATAGACAAACAGACAGACAGATAGATTAGTAAAAGATAGATATGTGGATAGATGGATTGACGGAAGGATGAATGGATGGGTGGGTGGATGGATGGATGTATGGACTTGGCTTAGATAGATGACATATTGATAGATGGAGGATTGGACAGATGGATAGATTTATAGATGGGTGTATAAATAGATGGATGGATGGATGGATGAAGATAGATAGACAGATAGACAGATAGATAGATAGATAGATAGATAGATAGATAGATAGATAGATAGATAGATAGATAGATAGATAGATAGATAGATAGATAGATAGATAGATAGATAGATAGATAGATAGATATATAGAAAGATAGATAGATAGATAGATAGATAGATAGATAGATAGATAGATAGATAGATAGATAGATAGATAGATAGATAGATAGATAGATAGATAGATAGATAGATAGATAGATAGATAGATAGATAGATAGATAGATAGATGGATGAATGGATGAATGGACGGATTGTAGGATGGAGGGATGGACGGACGGACGGACGGACGGATGGATGGATGATGGATGGATGGATGGATGGATGGATGGATAACCAATACTGTATATAGATAAATGGATGGGTGGATAGATTAACACAAGATAGATGGATGATGGATGGATGATAGGACGTAGACAGATAGACAAACAGACAGACAGATAGATTAATACAAGATAGATAGGTGGATAGATGGATGGATGGATGCATAAACGATATATAGTTAGATGGATGGGTGGATAGATTGATGAATGAATAGATAGACTAATAGATTAATAAAAGATAGATAGTTGGATAGATAGATAAACAGATAGACAGACAAATGGATGGATGGATGGACTTGGCTTAGATAGATGACATATTGATAGATGGAGGATTGGACAGATGGATAGATTTATAGATGGGTGTATAAATAGATGGATGGATGGATGGATGAAGATAGATAGACAGATAGACAGATAGACAGATAGATAGATAGATAGATAGATAGATAGATAGATAGATAGATAGATAGATAGATAGATAGATAGATAGATAGATAGATATATAGAAAGATAGATAGATAGATAGATAGATAGATAGATAGATAGATAGATAGATAGATAGATAGATAGATAGATAGATAGATAGATAGATAGATAGATAGATAGATAGATGGATGAATGGATGAATGGACGGATTGTAGGATGGAGGGATGGACGGACGGACGGACGGACGGATGGATGGATGATGGATGGATGGATGGATGGATGGATGGATAACCAATACTGTATATAGATAAATGGATGGGTGGATAGATTAACACAAGATAGATGGATGATGGATGGATGATAGGACGTAGACAGATAGACAAACAGACAGACAGATAGATTAATACAAGATAGATAGGTGGATGGATGGATGGATGCATAAACGATATATAGTTAGATGCATGGGTGGATAGATTGATGAATGAATAGATAGACTAATAGATTAATAAAAGATAGATAGTTGGATAGATAGATAAACAGATAGACAGACAAATGTATGGATGGATGGATGGATGGATAGATAGATAGAGAGACGGATGGACGGATAGTGGATAGACAAACAGACAGACAGATAGATTAGTAAAAGATAGATATGTGGATAGATGGATTGACGGATGGATGAATGGATGGGTGGGTGGATGGATGGATGTATGGACTTGGCTTAGATAGATGACATATTGATGGATGGAGGATTGGACAGATGGATAGATTTATAGATGGGTGTATAAATAGATGGATGGATGGATGGATGAAGATAGATAGACAGATAGACAGATAGATAGATAGATAGATAGATAGATAGATAGATAGATAGATAGATAGATAGATAGATAGATAGATAGATAGATAGATAGATAGATAGATAGATAGATAGATAGATAGATAGATAGATAGATGGATGAATGGATGAATGGACGGATTGTAGGATGGAGGGATGGACGGACGGACGGACGGACGGATGGATGGATGATGGATGGATGGATGGATGGATGGATAACCAATACTGTATATAGATAAATGGATGGGTGGATAGATTAACACAAGATAGATGGATGATGGATGGATGATAGGACGTAGACAGATAGACAAACAGACAGACAGATAGATTAATACAAGATAGATAGGTGGATGGATGGATGGATGCATAAACGATATATAGTTAGATGGATGGGTGGATAGATTGATGAATGAATAGATAGACTAATAGATTAATAAAAGATAGATAGTTGGATAGATAGATAAACAGATAGACAGACAAATGGATGGATGGATGGATGGATGGATGGATGGATAGATAGATAGAGAGACGGATGGACGGATAGTGGATAGACAAACAGACAGACAGATAGATTAGTAAAAGATAGATATGTGGATAGATGGATTGACGGATGGATGAATGGATGGGTGGGTGGATGGATGGATGTATGGACTTGGCTTAGATAGATGACATATTGATGGATGGAGGATTAGACAGATGGATAGATTTATAGATGGGTGTATAAATAGATGGATGGATGGATGAAGATAGATAGACAGATAGACAGATAGACAGATAGACAGATAGATAGATAGATAGATAGATAGATAGATAGATAGATAGATAGATAGATAGATAGATAGATAGATAGATAGATAGATGGATGGATGAATGGATGAATGGACGGATTGTAGGATGGAGGGATGGACGGACGGACGGACGGATGGATGATGGATGGATGGATGGATGGATGGATGGATGGATGGATGGATAACCAATACTGTATATAGATAAATGGATGGGTGGATAGATTAACACAAGATAGATGGATGATGGATGGATGGATGGATGGATGGATGGATGGATGGATGGATGGATGGATGGATGGATAAACAATATATAGTTGGATAGATGAGTGGATAGATAGACAGACTAATAGATTATTAAAAGATAGATAGTTGGATAGCTAGACAGACAGACAGACAGACAGACAGACAGACAGACAGACAGACAGACAGACAGACAGACAGACAGACAGACAGACAGACAGACAGACAGACAGACAGACAGACAGACAGACAGACAGACAGACAGACAGACAGACAGATAGATAGATAGATAGATAGATAGATAGATAGATAGATAGATAGATAGATAGATAGATAGATAGATAGATAGATAGATAGATAGATAGATAGATAGATAGATAGATAGACTAATTAAACAGGCACCAAGTCAAAGGAAAAGTGAGCGAGTGAGTGAGTGTATGTATGTGTTACTCTGCAGTCCTGAGCTGCTCATCCAGTGGTCTAGACTGCTGCGCCGCTGGTCCTCAGGAGCCGCAGGCAGATACGTGATGAAAGCAGCAGAGAGTTGAGCTCTCTTAGGAAGAGTGTCCAGCTCCTCACTGATCTCATCCACCTACACACACACACACACACACACACACACACACACACACACACACACACACACACACACACACACACACACACACACACACACACACACACACACACACAAACACACGTATAATTTGAAGCCACTCACAATCAGGACAGCCACATGTGTGTGTGCATGTGCATGTGTGTGTGTCTTAGATAAATAGATATTTAATAATAATGGATGGACATACACAAATAACAACACTACAAACAAATATACATTACATACACCTCAATCAAAGGTCTGGGGTCTACACTATATTTTTGTCAATCAATCAAAATAAAATGTATTAAAATAATGCTCTGTAAAATGTGAAAATAAACACTGTATTTAAATGACTGCTGACTTTTTTTTAAACTTTATTCATTAAATACTTTCAGTAATAATTACAAATATCAGTAATGATGAAGTAATGATGCTTTGAATATTCCAGGCAAGTGTAAAACAATTTAAAAGAACAAATTGAATTAGAAAACAGTTTTTCACACTTTTAAAACATTAAATTACTTTTTACTGTATTTTCGGTAAATAAACAGCTTCATGAAATCTTGCAGACCTCAAACCTCTGTATTTTGAGCAGAAGTGTATACAAAAATGCACAAACAAGGGGCTCTATTTTGTTTGTTTTGAGCATAACGTGCATTAATCAGAGTCACATCTCTCATTACCTTTAGGAATCAGTCGTGTTGCACCATGGTGCATTTGCTATTTACATGACAAACTTTGTAAGTGTAAAAACTGAACGCTTCACTAGTAAGAAAATAAACAGAGCATCTGCAGCGCGAGGATAAAGAACGAGCCTCCTCCACTCAGCCTTTTTACTTTCTCTTTACTTTACTCCTTTACTTTAATAGAGTTAGGAAACGTTGAAAACTTACTCCACTGAACACATCCATTAGGCTACATATTTAATTTAGCTTGATAAGAACAAAGATTTGTTTCTAAACTATTTCTAAATTCAGTTCTAATTTCCAGCAAACAAATAAATTAACAATAATTACGAAGTCAAAAACTGAGATTTCTAAAGTAAAGTAAAGTAAAGTAAAGATATTTGTGTGTTGCTGAACATCCTATGTGATTTAAGCAATGTGTAAGTGTTTGGTCCTGCATAGGTGCATCCTGGTTCAGGATCTGTAGAGCTACGCATTGATGAATTTGCTCTTCAGTGTTTGAACTCTCAGTAATGATTAAAGCACACTGAACTGAGCTAAACTGAACTGAACTTAAACACTGAAAACTGAACTACCCTGATCCAGTTACTATGACCATTTATGTGAAGCTGCTTTGACACAATCTACATTGTAAAAGCGCAATACAAATAAAGCTGAATTGAACTGAATAACTAACGAGCTTTGCGTTGGACTTTAGAGCAGCATTTAGTTGGTCAATGATGCGGTCTATTTCAGTTACTCAAAATAGCAACGCGCCAACAATACACCTTAACACACCTCCCATTCAGACTAGCACACCCATTAGTCCACAAAGTGGCACAAATGAATTAGCAATTTAAACAACGTGGCACGAAACATGAAAATTACTGCTGCACTGGTCTGAAAATAGCAACAAATCGCGCAAAACACATCGATAGGGCCCTTGATGTCCCACTCAACAATCTCAACCTCATTCACAAACAACATAAAATTAATACATGCGTCAAGTGCATTTTTTTCACATTAAACTTTCATGAACACACACACACACACACAGACCTGTGCTGTCCAGCGTGTGTGTTCTCCGTCCAGCTGCTGCAGGAGTTTCTCAGCTGCACTGATGGTCTCCTGTGCTCTGCTCACCTCAGACTCCAGTTTAGCGGCTTCAGTTGTACGACACTGAAACCTGACATCAAACAATCTCTTTAAATGCTAATAAGCTGGAGATCTTTAACAGCATTAGCTCTAAACTAAACACGAGAAATGTGCTGTGCTGTGGACGATTTTATATCAAACTCTATTGGACTTAATTGAAAGTCGGGTGTTCAACGAGTCTTACTTCTCCTTCAGCTCCAGAACTTTCTCTCCCACAGAGTTCAGCTCCTTTTCCAGCCTGTTCTTGCGGTTCTCAGTCTTGCGCAGGTTTCTGGAACCAGACAGAGTGCGTGAGGGCTGTCACTATTACTGTCTGAATTGGACTGATGATTAATTGTCTAAGAAATAATTGTAATTATGTGAATAATTGTCTTTGATGATAGATTGTGTGTTCTGGGGCCCGTCCTTAAATCTAACACATATGGCCAAATATACAATATATATAATGTATATAAAATTGCAGTTAATATATTTGAACATATATGTGCTTATCTGTAATTCTAATGACTGAAAATGAACATAAATATTCAAATATATAGTGCGGTGCATGACTGAATAGTATTCGACTTTGCCTTTGGTATTCCCTTATTTTCTTTATTTGGCAGATTTATTAATTACCACAGGTCTAAGTGTGTGAGAATGCAGTGTGTGTTTATGTGTACTGACTCCATCAATCCAGCGTGCTCCGTCTGCAGTGGCTCGATCTTCTCCAGCACATGTGAGTACTGAACGTTAGCTTTCACCCAGGCGGCCAGAGGAGCCGCGGCGGCACTCGCTCGTTTGGCGTTCTACACACAAAAACAGGAAAAATGTTTACAAGATGTTAACCTCGAGTCTTCGGCCTCCTGAACTTCAGAATTATGATATTAAGTTCACTTGAAGATGTATTTAGTTGCTTTTGCTTGTTGATTTTGTATTATTTTATTGTACTGTGTGCACAGTGTTCAGTGCTTTGAGAAACAGCTATTAAATAACTATGTATGATAAAGGTTATTATTATTAACATTATTATTAAGCTTCTCAGCAGAGCGTTCATCATGACTAGGACCAGACAGAATCTGCAGACATTTTTTGCTATTTCTGCGCAGAATTTTGTTACAAATCTGCGGATTTATTTGGAATGATTTTGGAAGTATCATAACTAAAATCTTGGTATATGAACTGAAAAATTATATCTTTTAACTTGTACTTAATGTTTACAATGCAGATCCAATTAGGTGCACTTTATTTGATAAATAAAGCAAGTCTTCTATATATTATATCCACTAAAAGACAGAAAATATTCTTTACAAACTGTATTGTAAATAAATTATATGAACATTTTCATATTAGTCAATAATTTTTTCTGAAATTAATAATATTAATAAAAAAATTGAATGAATATAAATTTACACAAGTAAACAGAATTAATGATGGGCTAAAAATCTGCGGAAATCTGCGAGTGATTCCATGTGCGCCTAATCATGACTTCATAGCATATAAATGACTTTATGCCTATGCATCTCATTTCACCCCAAATTAAAGAAATTACATTTCTGTACATCATAAATACTGGTTTTCTTTCTTTCTATCTATCTATCTATCTATCTATCTATCTATCTATCTATCTATCTATCTATCTATCTATCTATCTATCTATCTATCTATCTATCTATCTATCTATCTATCTATCTATCTATCTATCTATCTATCTATCTATCTATCTATCTATCTATCTATCTATCTATCTACATACACACACACACACAGGCCACTTTTTTATTAGGTACACCTTACTAGTGCAAGGATAAACCCCCTTTTGCCTTAATCCTTTGTGGCATGAATTCAACAAGACACTGAAAATATTGAAAACATACTGAAAAATATGCTTTCATGTTGTTGACGTCAAATTCTGAACAAGCAATCAGAACGTTTCTCCAATCTTCTAATGTCCAGCTTTGTGTTGAGCCTGTGTGAATTGTAGCCTCAGTTTCCAGTTCTTAGCTGACAGGAATGGCACCCGGTGTGGTCTTCTGCTGCTGTAGCCCATCTGCCTCAAGGTTGGACGTGTTGTGTGTTCAGAGATGCTCTTCTGCAGACCTCGGTTGTATCGAGTGCTTATTTGAGTTAATGTTGCATTTCTATCAGCTGGAACCAGTCTGGCCATTCTCCTCTGACCTCTGGCATCAACAAGGCATTTGCGCCCACAGAACTGTGAAAATCCCAGTAGATCAGCAATTTCTGAAATACTCAAACCAGCCCGTATGGCACGAACAATCATGCCATGTTTAAAGTCACTCAAATGCCTTTTCTTCCTCATTCTGATGCTCGATTTGAACTGCAGCAGATCGTCTTGACCATGTCTACATGCCTAAATGCATTGAGTTGCTGCCATGTGACTGGCTGATTAGAAATTTGCGTGAACGAGCAGTTGGACAGGTGTACCTAATAAAGTGGCCGGTTAGTGTAAATGTATAATACATTTAAAAAATGTTCTCATCCGTTGATCAATTGTACAGAATTTAGATATATGTTTATTTCCTACTTGCTTTTAAAAATATATATAATAATTATATAATTTCCTGCTATGCAATGCAGGATTTCCAGCATTATTCCAGTCTTTAGCGTGACATGATTCTTAAAATGTATTTTAGTACAGTGTTCAAAAAACATAGTTATTTAATATTTAATATATACATTAATACCATGTGATTGTCTGTCTTCTGTTGAACACAAAACAAGATATGCTGAAGAAAGATGGGAAAAACAGCCATTGACATCTATAGTATGAACAAAAAATACCTTGGAAGTCAAAGACAGTAAATCTTTCTTTGTGTTCAATCGAAGAAGGAAGAAATGGAGGATGAATAAATGATGACAGAGTTTTCATTTTGGGATGAAATATCGCTTTAAAGAGTCTCCACATACAGAGTGAGCTCACGTAAATCTGACCTTGGGGTCAAAGGAAGCCTTGTTTCTGTGCAGCAGCTCCTCCACGCTCTGCCGGATTTCATGAGTGATGCTTCTGGCATCAAACGTGGCGATCTCCTCCCGCACTCCCCGTTTGGCTAAGAAACTGCGTTCAAAAACACTCCATTAGCTCTGCAATTATTCAATTAAGGTGATGTTTTTAAACCCAAAGCAAATGAGCTGTTTGCAATGAAAATGCACTAAATTAAAAGGCATTAATTAGTCCAGGATGAGACTGCATTCATTTAGGCTGACGAGTGTGAAGGTGTAATAAGCAATATGACAGTTTAATTTCCCGGACGAGATAAACACCATAAATAAAGGCTGACTTCATTATGTTGCGGCCGTTAATGGGGAATAATAAAGCCGAGCGTCTGTCTCTCTCACCTCTTCATGCTGACCCAGGACGTGTCGAAGATTCCCATGAGCCTCAGCACTCCCTCCAGGATGTCTCGGATGACGTCGGGCGGCATGCGGAGAGAGCGGATCTCAGACAGAGACTCGGATTTAATGTTCCCCACGGCCTGCTTCGCCTCGTCCACCAGTGGCTGAACACACACAAGCATACGACACACATACAGTTGAAGTCTGAGTTATTAGCCTCTCTGTATATGTCTTTCTCCAATTTCTGTTTAACAGTAAGAAGATTTCTTTCAACACATTTCTAAACATACTAGTTTTCATAAATGATTACTTTCATCTTTACCAGGATGACAGCAGAAAATATTTGACTAAATATTTTTATTATATTAATATTCAGCTTGAAGTCACATTTAAAGGCTTGACTAGGCTAGTTAGGGTTATTAGGCAAGTTATTGTACTGTCAGGGTTCTGCCACTCTGGGGACTATTCCATAAACCAAGCTTACAGAAAAAGCCAGGCTTATTTTGGTAAGTCAGGTTTATTAATGGCGGATTCGGTTTCATAAATCAAATTAACGATAGTTCAAACTTAGTTACCCTGGCAACTTATGCTGGGAAACTAGCCTGGTGCGGGGCAGGCTAACTCTCAGGCTAAGTCTTAAGTTCAAGCTTAATCAAAGTAATGTTAACATTTGCCTGCCATAATTTGATGCCATATATATATATATATATATATATATATATATATATATATATATATATATATATATATATATATATATATACATACATACATATATGTATGTATATATATATACACACACACACACACACACACACACACACACATATATATATATATATATATATATATATATATATATATATATATATATATATATATATATATATATATATATATATGTATGTATGTATACACATACATACATACATACATATATCATATATATACACGTTTATTTTTTTGGGCTTAGTGCCTTTATTGATGTGGGGTTATCACAGCGCAATGAACGGCCAACTTATACAGCATATGATTTATGGAGCGGACGCCTTCACTGGGAAACATCCTTAAACACTCATTCACATTCCTACACTGTGGCCAATTTAGCTTATTCAATTCACCTATAGCGCATGCTGCATATCTTTGGATTTGGGGGAAACCAGAGCACCTGGAGGAAACCCACGCGAGCACGGGGGTAAGAAAGACACTGACTAATATAAAGAAGAAGACTACATTTCTTAAATAATGACTTTAAAGCTGTAAAATGAGTGAAATAATCGGGAGATGATACGTGCTGAGCAGCAACGTCACTTTAATGTAAAGATATTTTCCCACGGGCCACGAGAAACAAGTGGCAAAGGGAAAGCAACGATTTTAAGACCCCACGGACACCATGTTGTATATAGGTTTTTGCAACCGGTTACCCGTGTGACTTGGTGCTCACCTCTAAAGGTGAATTAGATCAACTAAATTGCCCGTTTTGTATGTGTGTGAATGAGAAAGTGTATGGGTGTTTCCCAGTACTGGTTTGCAGCTGGAAGGGTGTAAAACATATGCTGGATAAGTTGGGGGTTCATTCTGCTGTGGCGACCCCTGATAAATAAAGGGACTAAGCCGAAGGAAAATGAATGAATGACATAGAATAAAAAAATTCTAAATTCAATCATAAAATGTTGAAGAAGTAAAAACCTTAAAGTAACACTAAAACAGTGTAAAAAAAACAACACAAGATAAACACAGTAAAATCAAAAATTAAATTCAATGCATATATTATATTATATTACTATCATTACTATCAAAATGTTTATTTATTTACTTATAAAAAAATTAAATGAAACAACTGAAAATGTGAAATGTTGCCGTGACAAGTATAAAATCTTTATTGTTATTTCATTTTTGGGCAGGTTTAAGAGCAATTTTCTCGGTCTAAGTTTTTTATTCTTTCTCCACTTTTCTGACCTGAACCTCTCGCAGCTCCTCATCGATTTTCTTCTTGCGCTCTTCAATCTTAGAGACCTCGTGTGCCATTCTCTCCTTGATCTTCTCCATCTCTGTCTTCTGGTCGCTGGCGTTCTGAAACCCAGCATGTGTAAATACACTCAGAGTATCATTTACTACTGGTTTATCTGCTCAAACACACACACACACACCTGCATTGAGGTGGTGATCTCCTGCAGAGCGGCGTCTGCTTCAGCCTGTTTGGTCTTCAGTAAACTGCTTTGCTCGGCGGCCCGCCTCTTCAGCTCGTCCACCAATGCCTTCGCTTCGTTCAGCTTGGCCACGCCCGCCTGCAGTCACATATAGTTCAGCCAGTTCAGGAAGGAAAATGCATTTACTTTCTCCATAGGAAATAGTTTGTTTAACAATACTGATTTAATACCAGCTCTGATGTTAATTAATTAAAGCCAGATAACATTATTTCATGCGTCCCCATGGAAAAGAAATGAATGGAAACTTAAATGTTGTTGGGCAGTATTGTAGTTTGCTGTATTGTGAAGGTGTGTACCTGCAGGTGCTGTTGTTTGTGCGTCAGCTCTTTGCGTTTGGAGCTGTAGATGGACTGGTAGACCTGCAGGAAGTTCAGGTATTGACTCGGTGTGGCTCCAAACTCTCGGCATGACTCGTGGATCGCCAGGAAGGAGCGATAGAGCTCTGTGTGCACTGATGCTGAAAGACAATCAGTTAGACAGAAGGTCAACCGTGTACAGCAGGGGTCACCAATCCTGGTCCTGGAGGGCCGGTGTCCCTGCAGGGTTTAGCTCCAACTTGCCTTAACACACCTGCACGGATGTTTCAAGTATACCTAGTAAAACCTTGATTAGCTTGTTCAGGTGGGTTTGATTAGGGTTGGAGCTAAAATTAGCAAGACACCGGCCCTTCAGGAACAAGTTTGGTGACCACTGGTGTACAGCAATAAGTCCCGTACACGTTATTCATTCATTAATTGATTTTCTTTTCGGCTTAGTCCCTTTATCCGGGGTCGCAACTTATCCTGCAAGTTTTATGCAGCGGATGCCCTTTTAGCCGCAACCCATCTCTGGGAAACATTCAGACACACTCATTCACACTTATAAACTACGGACAATTTTAACCCAATTCACCTGAACCGCATGTCTTTGGGCCAACCTAAGCTCATTCTGCAAACGTAGCCCCGCAGACGTTTCTGGAGACCGCGATTTACATGGCCGGAGGTACATACGGATGCGTTTAGTTTTTTTCGAGCGAACGCTGCGTGGCGGTGTGGCGCCGCTTCGCTCCTCCTCTTCGCTCTCTAGCCAGCCAATGGCTCGCCTCCGAGTGGAGGGCTTTCCTGATGCAACCAGTTTGTCCGCTTAGCTTACAGCGTTGCGTTGGCGGAGCGGAGGCCCCGGAGGAGGAGGAGGAGCCGGCCGCGGGGACGACGACCGGGATCGAGTCCGGGGAACAGCGGTTCCAGAAATCAGGTAAGACGAAAAACAGAATCCGAAAAATAAGGGCGAGAACGCGGCGGGATCCGAAAACGCAGTCGAAATCGAAGACGAGGGCGTATGCTTTTTTTTTTTTTTTTTCTGGACAGCTTTTTCAAACCGTCGCTCGGGTTTAGGGAAGGAGGAGGAGGAAGAGGAGGGCGGCCGGGTCGGCTGATACGGCGGCTTTTCGCGCGAGAACGGCCGGAGACGCGAAAAAGCGCGCACAGCGGCCTCTCGCGGATCCGCGAAAACAAAAAACGCTCGAATACGTTTCTCCCGGGACGTATCTTGCAGTCCGCAGAAAAGTCCGCGAGGCTACGTTTCCACAATGAGCCCGGGTTGCTTTGGGCTGTAGGGGAAACGGAGCACCCGGAGGAAACCCACGCGAACACAGGGAGAACATGCAAACTCCACACAGAAATGCCAACTGACCCAGCCAAGGCTCGAACCAGCTTAGTCTCTAATTTGGCTTAGTCTCTAATTCAGAGGTCGCCACAGCGGAATGAACCGCCAACTATTAACAATTTTGACTTCAACTGTGTGTCATTTTTATTCACAGAAAGAGTCAGCCGCGTCAGCAATACTTTTCTACACAATCCTACCAGATTTCTTCTTCTTCCTCTGCTTGTCTTCAGTTTTTTCGTCTTCTTCAATCCTGGACAGCAGCATCTCAGGGATCTGAAGGAGATTCAGTGTGTTATGTGCTGAACGAATGCAATGTTTTCTTTCACTGGTTTTGTGTGCTCACCTTCTTCATGCTGCTGTCGCTCCAGCTCTCCATCCACTGCACGGAGCACTTCCTGTAGAGCGCAGGGTTACTCTCGCAGTTGATGGTGAAGTGTTCGTTAGTGCAGTCCATGATCAAAACCACATGCAGGTTCTGCTGAACACCTGCGCAAACACACACACACACCGCTGTTTATATAGGACTATAAGATGTATTAATAGTTTAAATTACTGACAAAAGTCTTGTTGCCTATCTAAGTTTTAGGAACAGCAAATAATAACTTGACTTCTAGTTGATGATTTGGTATCAGAAGTGTCTTATATGAAAGGTAAAGGCGTCTAGATGACGCTTATTTGAGCACAATAAAATCTGATCATGCCTTGATTATTAATGATTTGATTAGGACAGTAAGGTCTGACTCTGCTTAGACTAAAGTCTGGTCCGTGAACAGAAATAATGTCCAGTCTTGAATATAAAGTCCTGCTGCAGTGGAAACAGAATGAATATTGTGTCTGACTCCATCATGAGCTTGGAGGACTGCATCCATACATCTCTGCACTGACTCAAATCACTGATTAATAAAGTCATCTGGAATGGCAGAGAAAGCGTTCCTGCAGGACTCCCAGAGTTCATCAAGATCCTTTAGTTTCATTTCAACGCCTCCTCCTTCATCTTACCCCAGACATGCTCAATAATGTTCATGTCTGGTGACTGGGCTGGCCAATCCTGGAGCAGCTTGACCTTCTTTGCTTTCAGGAGCTTTGATGTGGAGGCTGAAGTATGAGCAGAAGCGCTATCCTGCTGGAGAATTGTCCCTCTCCTGTGGTTTGTAATGTAATGGGCAGCACAAATGTCTTGATACCTCAGGCTGTTGATGTTGCAGATCTCTCACACGCCCCCATACTGAATGTAGCCCCAAACCATGATTTCTCCTTCACCAAACTTGACTGATTTCTGTGAGAATCATGCTGGCTCCAGTAGGTCTTCTGCAGTATTGGTGATGATTAAGATGCAGATCAACAGATGATTCATCAGGAAAAACCACCTTCTGACACTTTAACAAATGATCAACTAGAAGTCGAGGTATTATTTGTTGCTCTTACAACTGGAATCCACAACAAGACTTTTGTCAGGTACCGTATATATAAATATATATAGATACTTAATACATAAATATATATAATAAAAGAAGCTAATAAATGCTAATTTTATTTATTAAACTATTAAAGCAAGTAATAATAAACAGCCAATGTTTCCCACCTAAACATTTCTAATTATGCATCTGACAGACACTATCACACAACAAGAAAAGTATTATTTGCCTTAATGACTAATTAAAGCAATTGTCAAGTCTGCCGCACCATCAAAATGAAAGTTTCACCACAATTATATTGTTCAAGCAGAAATATTTATTTGAATGATATTTGAAAATCGATTAGTTGATCTACTTACGGTGTGAGAAATAGTTGAGAACTGGCCCGGTGAAGCCATCCTGTGACGCCTGATCTTTCAGAGACGTCAGCAAAGGCTCTAGCTCTTCAGTGGAGTACAAGCCTGGAACTTCACCTGTTAGCAACAATAAAGCACATAACAAACAGCTTCTGAAATACAGTATGTGTCAGTGAAATAGTTTTTATTATTATTATTATTTTATTTTTTAAATGAATAAATTTTTATTTATTATTATATTTATTATATTATTTGTTTTATTATCGCAATTAATCACATCCAAAATAAGTTTGTTTTGCCATAATTTAACTGTATTTACCGTGAACACTTATTTTGTACGTATAAAAACACACGTGAATGCATATGTTTGAGAAAATGTTTGTGTATATTTAGATATAAAATATATGTGTATAGGACACAAATTATTTATTCATTCATTCATTCATTTTCTTTTCGGCTTAGTCCCTTTATTCATTAGGGGTCGCCACAGCGGAATGAACAGCCAACTTATCCAGCATATGTTTTATTCAGCGGATGCCTTTCCAGCTGCAACCCAGTACTGGGAAACACCTATACACTCTCACATTCACACACAATCATACACTACAGCCAATTTAGTTCATCCAAATCACCTATAGCGCATGTGTTTGGACTGTGGGGGAAACCGAAGCACCCTGAGGAAACCCACACCAACACAGGGAGAACATGCAAACTCCGCACAGAAATGCCAATGAGGCTCAAACCAGCAACCCTCTGATGCTGTGTTCACACCAGATGTGGAGGGCGCGGATAAATCGCGCTATTCGCACGTAAATAGCCACGTCAACATTTGAGATTACTTGCTTCATTCGCGCGTCAAACCCCGCTTCATTTGTTGTCAAACTCACTTCAGAACAGACGCGGATTCGCGTGATGGGCGGGGCTTCTGTCTGCCCAGTGACTCTAGCTTCATAGCTAAATGGCTAACATGGATTTTATGAAGAAAATAACAGTGTTTATGTGCTTTATAAAGACTGAAAAACAGCGTTGATACGTTTAGGGTCGTGTCTGAGTCCACTACATTCTTTCAGAGGTGCATCCAGCTCTGTGAGCTCATAAACTCCCCCAGAAACTGAACCTGGATGATGGAGGCTTTCAGCGGTGCTTCTGACTAAGGCAAGCCCAGTTTGATGAACTGTTGTTGGTGTCGGCTGGAGGATTTCCTCCGGGACACTAACAACAGGGGCTACATCACAATCACGCCCCCACAAGAGCAAGCTCCTGATTGATTAACGCGATTCGCACACTGCGTCATTCGCGCTGCGCCATTCGTGCGTATCGCACCACAGGATGTCTATTCGTGCGTTTGCATTGACTTAACATGTAAATCACTCGTGCTTGAAGCTACTTTCGCATCTGGTGTGAACCCAGCATTACTGTGAGATGACAGTGCTGACCACAGAGCCACCACAAGTAAATATCAATTTAAATATCTACGTACAATATTTTTTTTTTTTCTTGTCAGCTTAGTGCCTTTATTAATCCGGGGTCGCCACAGCGAAATGAACCACTTATCCAGCATGCTTTTACGCAGCGGATGCCCTTCCAGCCACAACCCATCTCTGGAAAACAACCACACACACTCATTCACACTCATACACTACAGACAATTTAGCCTACCCAATTCACCTGTACCACATGTATTTGGGCTGTGGTGGAAACCGGAGCACTGGAAGGAAACCCACGCGAATGCAGGAAGAACATGCAAACTCCACACAGAAACGCCAACTGACCTAGCTGAGGCTCGAACCAGCGACCTTCTTGCTGTGAGGCGACAGCACTACCTACTGCGCCACCGCGTCGCCTTGTAACAAATTTGTTTGGTTAATTTTTTGTTTTTATGTATTTGTGTGTGTGTGCATCACATGTACATAATAAAGATTTATAATACAGGATGTGATTCGTCTTTGCACAGCACTAGTTTGGATACTGGATTTTAGATACAATAAAAAAAAAACGTCCATTTCCTGCTAACATTTGAGTCCTGTTGAACATGTACTGAAACAGCACTGATTTGCCATTGTGTTCAAGAGCTCGACAGAATTGACTGATTGGTCGTGAAGGTCCTCAGATCACCACTGTTCACCAAATGCGGTGTTTAACCCCCTGGGGTCGAAGACCGCGTATACGCGTTCCGACAAGTTTTTACCTCATTGAGCTGAAATGAACCTAAATTACACTTTCAGTTTTGATCGTACAGATAAGATCAATACATCAATCGAATCTGTTAGGTGTCTACTTTCAAATGTGTACACTCACAACAAAAACAAATGTGTGTGCTTTTGCAAAACAAGGATAATAAACAGTGTAGGCATTCTGTCTTTTCTCTCTCCGTGAACTGTTTTTAGAAACGCGTCAGTAAAATGCGCTGAAACTCTGCGAAAATAAAACACAGAGAGATGAGACACATATGTTTATAAAGCTTGAAGTGTCTACTTTTAAACGCAGCTTTGCATGTTGAAAACAAATATTGTTTATTAAAGTAATCAGTATGAAACCAACGCTATGTCTAGCTTCTCAGTCTGAGCTCATTAGAGTTAATGCGACCACCCCCACGAAGCTTTGACATTACAAATAGCCTGCATGAGAAGCGCGCAACAGTAGACTGTGTCAGGAAAGACATGTCATTAAAATGAACTCAGCAAACACTCAACAAAGAAACATGAGAGATGTTTCTAAAGAAAGCTTGATATGTCTACTTTTGCATTAACCAATTCAAGTCGAAAACAAATAATCTCCTTTCATGTAATCCGTATAAAAGTAAGGGCTGGTACTGATTCTCCTGTCGCCTCATTACAGCAAACGTGATCCCGCCGGCAGTGAAGGCGCAGTTCATATGGAAATGAACTGAGGTGAGCCAGAAAGGTGATAATGTACACGCTCCCCGAGACATGGCATCAAACGATAAGCTTTATTATAGTTACTTATTTTGTTTGAACGATGGCACGCTACACGGGTGAAGAAGCACAGTACTAAACAGCGACAAAGAACTTACCTTCTCAGAGGAAGAGCGCGACTCTGATGACGAGCGCATGCATTTAGAAGAACGTCTAGACCCAGCAAAGGACAGAATTCCAGCCGATAAGTCTTTTATTCTAACCTTTATGATTTATATGAAATATGTCCTTACAGGCCACTTATAGTTTCATTGCTATACAAAGTGTATCCTATAACGCATACCGTGGCGTATAATGATAAACATAGTCCTATATAATGAAAAATGTAATGTTATATGAAATAAATAAATAAATAAATATATATATATATATATATATATATATATATATATATATATATATATATATATATATAATTATTATTATATGTATATTATAAAAATAAATACTTGTTTACAATACAGGTGCTGTTCTGTTAAAAATTCCTATGTGGTAACTGAGTTTATTAGGTTTACTAGTATTGAGTTATTTTGTGTGATAGTTTAATATATTTTAAATAAACTGCAAACAAAAAAATATATAAATAAACTTATTTTTTTCTCAGGTTCTTTCTTGAAACTCTTAGTCACATACCTGTCTGATGGCTCATTATGCAGCTCATTATGCAGGTCTTTGTCTTCTCTGGTGTGACTTACTGTATAGTAATGATAGTTCACGCCTTCTCTCATAAACCATTTTCACAAAGAAAGTGACTTAGAAATTTTAATTCATTGTATTCTTTTCTGTGAGCAAGTGAACAAGATGATTCTCACATCATTTTGAAGCAAAAACACTAGACTACCAGATCCAGTTCTCAAAAGTCTTGTGCACAAATGTTCTCTGTGTGTTTCACGGCCTTGTTTCAGTGACTTCAAAATTTTAGTTTTTCACTAACCACGTATAAACATTTCTTTCTCAAAAACACTTACACATACAAACATGCTGCTTAGGTATTATTGTAGCCCAACTTGTGCTGTTTACAGTGTTATCACACTTTAGCCATTCATATGTTATTAAGATACTGAAAACAACACAAATGTCAGTGCATGTCAAAACTTCTCCAGAGCCCCAAAACACCCTCAGACCCCAGAGGGTTAAGTACGTGGTGTTAAACAGCACTTAAATGTTAGCGGGAAATGGATGTTTTGTTTTGTTTTGTTGTATTTCAGTACCGATTAGTATCAAAATTACAGTATCGTGACAACACTACCCAGCAATAGTAAATATATTTGGTAAGAAAGAAACTGACCTGAGGACAGCAGACTGTTGACCATCTCCAGAAAGGAAGGATGAACAAACTGATGATCTTCTAACAGCAAAACCACCTGCTGTCCATCCACAGCGGCCAAATGCATGACCTACAGATGGAGACAAGAGTGTGTGAACGTGATGCTGGAGTGATTTAGCACACACAGATAGGCATGGGATGATAAGCAGTTTCAAGGTTTCGTGCGGTTTAGAAAAGTCAAGGTTTTAAATCAGCTACAATTAAAAAGGAGCATATTTTAGAGCAGTAACCACAATGCTGTGATATTTTTATCCAAGGTTATCATACCCTCAGAATCCTACACACAGACACTGAGGCCAAACTCACAGTTTTCAGGTCAGATTTGAAGTGTTTGAGCGAGTACGAGCGGGAGATTTTGGGTGTGAAGAGAGTGGCTCCGTGCATGTGGCTGACCACACATGTAGCCGTGCGCCGACCCACACCACTGCGACCTGCTAGCAGCAGCGAACCGCCGGGAGAGGTCAACACACGGTCCACTCGAGACATGTAGTCCAGAACTTCAGGAAACAGCAGGATATCCAGCTCCCGGTTATCACGACCGTACAGGACGATTCCCTGAGGACACACAGAAACACACTCATTCATTTCATTTTAGTAATTAACAGTTTTATTTATTAAAGGTCCCGTCAAGTGCTTCTGAAATGTGCAGTCTTTTAATTAATGTTTGACATAGCTAAAATATAAACAGAGGACAGGACATAGTGTAGCTCCTCCCCTTTTAGAAAAAACAGCCAGTAGCATTTCATTTTTATCACCGCTCTGCCAGTAAGAGTGGTTGAGCTCAAGCACATCAAATGGGAAGTGTCTCGAAGGGGGCGGGGCATGTCAGATACTAGAGAACATTTGATTGGTCAGATGATTTGAGGAGAAACTGAAGTATGAGGTGACGTGAGTAAAAATGTGGATTCATTCAGGCGAAAGTGACAAACTACAAGCTTGACATGTTTATGTAAGTTTTATATGCCATAAATGGGAATTTTGTGTGTGTGTGTGTGTGTGTGTGTGTGTGTGTGTGTGTGTGTTAAGAATAAGTATTTCATCATTTAATTAACAAAAAACAACCAAAAAGTCACTGCGCCTTCAAAATGGACCAATAACGTGATGACCAAGTATTATTATTAGTAGTAGAAGTGGCAATAGTAATAGTAATAAAACTATATTTGTATTTATTTGTTTATTTGAATTTAGTTATTATTAATTTTTTGGAGGGGATTATTATTCATTCGTTCATTTTCTTTTCGGCTCAGTCCCTTAATTAATCTGGGGTCGTCACAGCAGAATGAACCGCCAACTTATGTTTTACATAAGGATTGTTATGTTTTTTTTAATAATTAATAATAATTTTTTTCCTATATTATTATTTTTTTAATGTTTTATTATTTAATTAATTTATGCTTTTTTCTTTTATAAAAAATATTAATTTGAAGATACAAAAACTAAACTGTACAACTGTATCAAAGGAAATAGAACTATTTGCAATCTTGCCTTAAATGAATAACGAATAATATGACAAAATAATAAATGAATTATAAAACAAAAAATAAAAGTACTGTAGTTTAAACAATAATTTGTTGTTTAATTATAATGTATTGACTATATTTTTGTTTCAGCAAATTTTCCTGTATTTTGACACTCTTGTTTTTCATAAAAAATGAAAATAAATAAGTCTGATTAATATTATTTTACATAATATGTTACATTTAATAAATAAACAAATACAGCTAAATAATAATAACAACAATAATAATAATAATAATAATAATAAAATATTAATAATAAATAACAACAACAATAATAATAAAAATAATAAACACAAAAATTACAATAATAGTCATAATAAATAACAATAATAATAATAATAATAATAATAATAAAAATAAATTACAATAATAAAAATAATAAAAATAATAATAATAATAATAATAATAAATAACAATAAATTACAATAATAATAATAATAATAAATAACAATAAATTACAATAATAAAAATAAAATAATAATAATAATAATAATAATAAATAACAATAAATTACAATAACAATAATAATAATAATAATAATAAATAACAATAAATTACAACAATAAAAATAAAATAATAATAATAATAATAATAATAACAAATAACAATAAATTACAATAACAATAATCAAAATAATAATAATACAAATAATAATAATAATAAACATAATAATAATGATAACAATAATAATAATAAATAACAATAAATTACAACAATAATAATTAAAAAAAAATAAATAACAATAAATTACAATAATAATAAAAAAAATAAAAAAAATAATAATAATAATAATAATAATAATTGTAATAATAAATAACAACAATAGGAAACATCCAAAACATGCAGTGACGGTGGTCCTCCAGGAAGGTGGTTGAGAAACCCTGCTTTAAACCGTAATTCTGAACGTGTTTTACACAGATAAAGATACAGATGTAAAAACAGCTTTATATGTCAATAAAAGTAAAAGATTCTTGATTTATTTTCTGACCTTGTGTATGATCTCACTGAGGTCACTGGCGTTCAGACGTGCCAGTTTTCTGCCGTGGGGTGGAAGGGGTTGACCAGGGGAACGTCCTTCGTGAGACGCGGCCCACGTCACAAAATATACATCTGAAGCAGAAAACACACAAATACAACAACATGAGGATCCCGTACTGTAATCTCTTTCAAAATGTTCTGTTTCCTGTCATGTAACGCATGATTCTCAGCAGCATTACTGCAGTCTTCAGTGTGATATGATACCTCAGAAATCACACAGATGATTTTGCTTCTTATTTTAGTGGAAACGGTGCCACATTTTAGTTCAAGGATTCTTTGATTACAAGAAAATTTATAAATGCAGCACGGATTGGAAATGTTTAACATTTATTTCAATTACAGTCAACTAAATGATCATCATCATCTTTATTCATACTAAATAAAACTACTTATTTCATGTGAGTGAGTGTGTGTATGTGCGTTTGTGCATACGTGAGTGTTTTTGTGTGTGTATGTGTGTTTGTACAAGTATGTTTGTGTATTCTGTTTGAGTGTATGTGTGTGTTTTCTGTGTGTATGCAAGTGTTTTCCTACCGTGTGTGTGTGTGAGTGTACATGTGCAAGTGTTTTATTGTGTGTGTGTGTGTGTGTGTGTGTGTGTGTGTGTGTGTGTGTGTGTGTGTGTGTGTGATTGCTTATTCTTTTTGAGCGTCTGTGTATTCTGTGTGCGTGTTTGTGTGTGTGCGTGTGTCTGCATTTGTGTATCTTGTTGGTGTGTGTGTGTGATTGATTTTCTGTGTTTGTGTATTTCTGTGTGTGTGTGTGTGTGTGTGTGTGTGTGTGTGTGTGTGTGTGTGTGTGTGTGTGTGTGTATGCACGTGTGTTTTTTGTGAGTGTTCTTCTGTGTGTTTGTTTGTGTATTTTGTTTGAGTGTATGTGTGTGTGAGTGTTTTTTTCTGTGTTTGTGTATTATTTTGTGTGTGTGTGCTTGCGTGTTTTTCTGTGTGTTTGTGTGTTTGCTTTTCTTTATCTATTCTTCTGTGTGTGTGTGTGTGTGTGTGTGTGTTTGTGTTTCTGTGTGTGTGAGAGAGAGATTGTTTTTCTGCATATGTATTTGTGTATTCTTGTGTGTGTGTGTGTGTGTGTGTGTGTGTGTGTGTGTGTGTGTGTGTGTGTTATTCTTGTTTGTGTTCTTTTGTGTGATTTTTTTTTCAGTAGGCATATATGTATGATTTCTCTGTGTGTGTGTGTGTGTGTGTGTGTGTGTGTTATTCTTGTGTCTGTTCCTTTGTGTGAGTTTTTTGTGTGTGTGTGTGTGTATGTGTGTGTGTGTGTGTGTGTGTGACCTGTCATGTTGTCGAGTGTGTCAGTGCCCCAGTCGCCTCTGATGATGGAGGACAGGATGTTATCGAACACGTTCAGATCTTTAGAGGAAACGATGCGATCCCTGAACAGCCGGCGAGCTTCATACACCACCACCTCCAGCACTGAGTCCACAACGGATTTACCTGAGCACACACACACACACACACACACACACACACACACACACACACACACACACACACACACACACACACACACACACACACACACACACACACAAACACAAACACACACACACACACACACACTTTGCTTTTAGTTCACACTCACCTTTTAAAGTAATTGCTGTATAACAAGTAACAAGTTAGTGCAAGTCAACATGTGGAATAACACACTAGCTGCTAACAGCTCTAAAAACATGTGATGCCTTATACTGTAGAATGTTTTGGATCAATATTTGGTCAATATATAAAGACATATATAGAGTTTTAGGAGATGTTAGTGAATTATTGAGTGTGTTGAGCTCACCTGCGCTCAGGTCGTACCGCAGCAGATTCAGGACCCACTCTGTGAGTAAACATGGAGTGAACAGATAATGACTGTGATCATCCACTGAGAATTTAGCCTTCACCTGAAACACAAACACACATAACTTCATACAAGATCAGAATAAACAGGTAAATAATAGGACTGAATCTAGAATGGAACTTTAAAATGAAAAATACTTTGGGAACTTCTTCAAAATATATATTTTTAATTATATATATGAGCAATATCACACGAGTAGCAGTGCGATATGGCTGTATATCGACACTGGTGGAGGTGTACATTGGTTTGAGGCCACAGGCCGAGTGCCTTAGTGCACCAGCAGTGCTGATATACAGCCATATCGCACTGCTACTCGTGTGATATTGCGTTTATACAACAGATCGACAGCATAATCTTGTATATAAAAAAGAAAATCATACATGGAGAGTCTCAAAAACCCTTTTGTATGCGGAACTACTTTTTTCAGGTGATTTCAGATTTCAGACTTGTTCTGGCACAAATTAAGCCCTGCTTTTTCACAAACATCACTTTAAAGCTGTGTTTGAATGATTCTCTAGCGTAATGTCTAAAATTATGACAATACAGGGGATTTTGCTCATATTTTAAGATTATAAGGCTGAACGGCATGAAATGCCATCAGTCTTCAGAGATTTTCCGTGTTGCAAACGGGACATTACAATAATTAACCCCGAAAAAGACTACCAGACTAGGGTAAACCACTAACATACTGTGGTATAAATACAGCACAACAGCATACAAAAGAGAGAGATCGACTTAGAGTGTCACTTACCTGATTTATAATGACTTGATCAGCTGTAGTTTGATATTACTCTGAGTTTTTCTCCCCCAAGGACTTAATGTGCGGTCTCTGCCGCCATCTTGTGGTGGTCAACAGTCTTTTTTTTTTTTTGCTCTGCTCAGTACGACAGGCTAATGGCCGCCAAAATTATAAATATAAAAAAAAAATAGGCACTATCCTTATAAATAAACTGCATAGTTGCTATCTAAACAACTACATTCTCACCTGAAAAAGCCTTAAAGTACATTATGTTGCCCAACAGCTGCAATATTTGTCAAACTGTAGTAAGTTTATTCCTCTGTATGTGGGTGGAGTAATGCAGAAGGGTGAAGAGGCTGTACGAGTGCTGTTATTGCAGAATATCGCACACAACTATCAGCCAACCAGATTCCAGAACCAGACAGAACAGTTGTATAAACCTCTTTAATGCACTACTAACAACCTGTAAAATGCCATTTTTACAGCAAAGAAACAGCACAAGGTAGATATCTATAGTATAGTATATTATCTATAGTTTAGTATACGATATAGAAGTACTGACCCTTTCCTTAAGACAACAATCCTATAATATGTCTTCATATTGGGAAAGGTAGATGGGAAGAAACTGAATGATTTATTTGGGAACCAAAGTGACATGACTAAATAAGATCTGTTCTTTTAATCTTTCAAATAATTCTGAATGAATGTATAAAGCAGACATAATGACATCAATACTTGGAATTATCCAATCAAATCTGACCTGCTCGTAGACCTGCACCAATGAGCCGGCGAGCTGGTGGATCTTCCCTGAAGAGCTCCATGTGGGATCATTACCCAGAGTCCTCTGTAGTACAGGTTTCAGGTATGCACTGTAGATGGTCTGCAGCTGCTCTCTGTCTGGATAACTAATGCAGAGATATGGATTAGCATGTGTGTGTGTCCTGTAAGAGACACACTATTTTCCTCTCTGTATGCACCAGACACTTTCCTTTAAACTGTTTTATTAATTAAGATTTGTTTATCACGTGAAAGCTGAATCATTAAGCTTTATATTGATGTTAGGGCTGCACGATAGTGGAAAAATCTAACATTGCGATATTTTTTTTATTCTGTGATATACATTGAAGTCAGAATTATCAGCCCCACCTCATTTTTTCTTTTTTAAATGTTTCCCAAATGATCTTTAGCAAAGCAAGGAAATTTTTACAGTATGTCTGATAATATTTTTTCTTCTGGAGAAAGTCTTATTTATTTAATTTCGGCAACAATAAAAGCAGTTTTAAATTTTTTATGAATCATTTTAAGGTCAATATTATTAGCCCCTTTAGGCTATTTTTTTTTCTGATAGTTTACAGAACAAACAACGTTAAACAATAACTTGCCTAATTACCCTAACCTGCTTAGTTACCCTAATTAACCTAGTTAAGCCTTTAAATGTCACTTTAAGCTGTATTGAAGTGTCTTGAAAAATATCAAGTAAAATATTATTTACTGTGATCATGGCAAAGATAAAATAAACCAGTTATTAGAAATGAGTTATTAAAACTATTGTGATTAGAAATGTGCTGAAGAAATCATCTCTCCTTTAAACAGAAATTGGGGAGAAAAATAAACAGGGGGGCTAACAATTCTGACTTCAACTGTATATTGCGATATAAATACAAGTTCACTAGAAGTGCTGAATAACTATTTGGAAAGAATTTAGCATTTTAGATTGATTGGGGTGATTCTGTATGGGAGTTCATATGCATAAAATATAAAAGACAAACCTAAAAGCATAGACAATATCAAAAAGGAAAAATATACTAATTAAGTAAACAGCGCTTGATTGTTTTCCGAGCTATATTCAGGTATACAGTAGTTGAATAATCAAATGTAAAATAATACTGCACAGTCTTCATTTTATAGACAAATAAATTTGGTACAATTTCTTAGGCCTGAATGCTTTTAAATCCCTGACAGAGTCACAAGCCTAAAAAAAACACATTTATTATTATTATAATATTATATATTTTATTATACCAGCCACTTTATTAGGTGCACCTAACTAGTACCGGGTTGGACCCCCTTCGTACTGACATGATAGCATCACGCATTTGCTGCAGATTTGCCGGCCGCACATCCATGATGCAAATCTCCCGTCCACTCAATTACTAATGTGCCCAAAGTGTGCCAAGAAAATCTCCCCCACACCATTACACCACCACCAGCAGCCTGAACCGTTGACACGAGGCAGGATGGATCCATGCTTTCATGTTGTTGATGCCAATTTCAGACCCGACCATCTGAATGTGGCAGCAGAAATGGAGACTCATCAGAGCAGGCAACGTTCCTCCAATCTTCTATTGTCCAGTTTTGGTGAGCCTGTGTGAATTGTAGCCTCAGTTTCCTGTTCTTAGCTGACAGGAGTGGCACCCGGTGTGGTCTTCTGCTGCTGTAGCCCATCCGCCTCAAGGTTGGGCGTGTTGTGTGTTCAGAGATGCTCCTCTGCAGACCTCGGTTGTAGCTAGTTGTTATTTGAGTTACTGTTGCCTTTCTATCAGCTGATCCAGTCTGGTCATTCTCCTCTGACCTCTGGAATCAACAAGACATTTGCACCCACAGAACTGCCGCTCACTGGATATTTCCTCTTTGTCGGAGCATTCTCTGTAAACCCTAGAGATGATTGTGTGTGAAAATCCCAGTAGATCAGCAGTTTCTGAAATACTCAGAGCAGCCTGTCTGGCACCAACAACCATGCCACATTCAAAGTGACTTAAATCCCCTTTCTTCCCCATTCTGATGCTCGCTTTGAACTGCAACAGATCGTCTTGACCATGTCTACATGCTTAAATGCATTGAGTTGCTGCCATGTGATTGACTGATTAGAAATTTACGTTACGAGCAGTTGGACAGGTGTACCTAATAAAGTGGCCGGTTAGTGTATTATATAATTATAATCCAGACTCAATATTGTGTATTCTCGTAAAGTGACATTGCGATATCAATGCTGAAACCATATATTGTGGAGCCTTAACTGATGTATACTAATGTATTCAGAAAAAAACAACCGCAAACTCATAATTCTGAGGAAAAATACACACTGTAAAAGGTAAAATCAAATTTCAGAGGAAAATAATATTTATTAAATTGTGAGATGCAAAGTAAAGTGCCAGAAAGGTAAAACTAAAAACTTAAAAACAAAAAAAATTGTAAACTTAGGGTGTTTTCACACCTAGACTTTTGTTCGGGAACCTGTCTCGTTTGCCCAGTTAGTGAGGTTCGTTTGGCATATGTGAATCCAGTAATCACACTCAGATCCGCTCCAAAACAATCGGTCCGAGATCGCCTGAATGAGGCGGTCCCGACTCGATTGAAACAAACTCTGGAGCAGATCGATTGTAGTGAGAAAGCGATACGATCCGAGCCCGGCTATATCACAGTGTATTATGGATGTGTAATAGGCATCCGGCTATATGAAGAGAGAATCATAGGTAGGGCTGGAGGTCATTCCAGCCAGTCTCCAGGGCCCGGTTTTTCAAAAGGTTTAATCCGGATCAAATTGATCCAGATTTAGTAATTCTGTTTTTGTGATCCGTGATCAGGTAATCCAGCTTACTTTTTGAGCCAGTTTTTCAAAGCAACATTGGATTGGATCAATCTGATCTGGATAGGAACTTTTCAGGATCACTAAATCTGGATTACCAGTGCTCAAACAGGACAGGAAATCACAATGTAGAACTATAGATATGTAAAGAGCGACAAGAAGAATAGCCAGCGTGGGGTCAATATAATTTATTTTTTTTAAATGAAAACTAAGAAAATGTAATAAATATTAAATTAATAATAATAATAAATAAGAAAAACAAGAAAAAGCCCACCCCATCCTTTTCCAGCAGTCCGCTCATCTGAGACCTACAACACAAACACTGTACATTGAGGATATTTATAATAAGTTTCAAATATAGATGTAAATAAAAAAAAATACTTAATGTCAAAAACTCCACAATAATCTCAGACTTCCTCATTTGATGTGAAGCGTATCCTTTAGGAGGGGGATCTCAAGTCTGGCCTTGGTTTGCTGCAGTTTGGTCAGAGTCAGTTGTTCCTCTGCCAGGCGAAGCTGTGCTTCTGCCCTTTCAGTCTCTTTTTGCAATTGTTGAAAGATTTCAAAAATCAGTCATTGCCATTTCTTGCATTTTTTGTTTATTCTGTAATCATTGCTATCATCATTATTAAATATTCTAATAAGAAAAATATTTTCCATTGTGATGAATACATATATATATATATATATATATATATATATCAATTAGTGAAAGAATAAAATGTATTGTTTTTGGTCAGTTTTGACAGCTGTTTGGGGGATTATTTTATGAGGCCAAACTCTTTCTACTTGGCTGGAGGCCTATACAGAAAGGCTGAATACGTTAAAGCCAATACTCACTATAGCCTGACAGATGAACAAATAAAATTAAAACCTTATGAATAAATAGTATATCTTGTAAGATACTGCATGATCCAAAAATAGTATTGTTTAATACATTTTTTAAGTTTTCATTACATTTTAGGCATGAAATCCACGCTAAATCCACCCTTCTGATGGGATCAGTTTAATCCATGTTTTTTGAATCAAAGTGATCCAGATCCTACAAAAAAGGTCCGAAAAACCCAAACTAAAGGTTTGATCCGGATCAAAACCAAGATTGGATTACGTGATCTAATCCGATTATGTAATCCGTTTTTTCTTTTGAAAAACCCATTTTCAAGATTTGATCCAATCCCTTATCCAAAATCCTAGTGGATTACTTTTGAAAAACCGGGCCCAGGAGTCTCCCGCAAATGCACAGATACTCTAGAATGCCCGCAAACGAGTAATAATCTTCCGGAAATCGCGCGTCTCCCTCCCGGTCCTCAAATACGTTGCGCACCATTCTCTCCCATCCCCACCGCATCCCTCCTCGCTCTTCAGACACGTCGCGCGCACCCTGTCAAACACCACCAAACCACCCCCCTCCCCCTACGACAGCTGAGCAGAACTCTGCAAAATAAACTGTGAAACTCTGACCAATGTGAGGAGAGTTTACTCAAACATGACTTGTTTGAGCTATTTTAGTCCGTTTAGAAACTTTGCCGTGTGAAAGTGAACCGCACCAAGAACAAAGAGCAACACTGCAACAATTTTAATCCCTGTTTCAGATCAAGAGAAACGATCCACCGGTGTGAAAACACCCTTAGAGTAATTCTGAGTAAAAGAATGAAAATTTGTGAGATGCAAACTGAGAATTGTGAGCAAAAGGTGAGATGTAAACTCCTAATTCAGAGCAAGTCAAAAAGTGAGACGTAAACAGAAAAGTCAGAATCATGAGACGCTGACCTCTGGAGAAAAAATGGCAACATAAAATAAGCCCAAATTTAAAAAATGCAGTAATATTAGTATTCTTTATCATAGCTAGCTAAACAAGAATCATCACTCACTCAATAGTGCAGATACGAACAATGGAGGTGAATCGTGACGTGAGTGTGTGTCGTCCCACAGCTCCTCCCGCTGACATGGAGGCCACGATCTGAATATTCTCCAGCCCGACCCACTCCAGATTCTCATCATAGAAGCCCTGATACGTCAACACCTGAGGAAATAATGTGCAAAACTAAAACAACAGACCTCGATTTGCACTAAAAACAATGTATGGTGTTATATATCCTCTCCATAAGCCCCAGACACTTTTTTATTAACACTTGTCTACATTGGCAGCTTAAAGTCACCTCTTATATGGAGAATGAAGTCACATGTGTTGCTCAGGTGTGAGTTTCTCACAGACGTCAACAGAGTGTAAAAATCTTGAGCTGCTTTTCCACTATCGTGCCAAACCGTTCTAAGAACACTTCGGTACGGTTACGGTTGTTTCTCCACTGAGCCTGGAACGGCGCGGCACGATTACAAACCGTTCTCGTCCCGGAATTCTCGGCACGGTTAGACAACCGTGCTGAGCTGTGCTGACAGATTCTGTGTGTTGACGTCGCGACTCGGTTGCTAAGCTACCACAGCTGGCTCAGCAGAAGCGCGCAAGTCATCAGACATCCTCAATAAACTACAGTACATTTAATATAAAATAATGATCCAGGTCTAAACGATACAGTTTGAAAAAGGTTTTAAAACCATAGAGCAGTCTCTGGCAGAGAAGTGAATAACTCATCACATTCTTACGAAGATATTTTATTCATTAAAGTTATTATTTTATTGACTTGAATACAGACCTACTTCGCCTGCCTGAATGTGAGTTTATTGCACGCAGCGCTGTGTTTCACAGCACAAAACTCGCTCTGATCCGGGAGAGACATGCCAGCGATTTGCGCTGCTGACTTTTTTTCCTGCTGCGCATCGAATAAAGCGAATAAAGTCACGCTCAGCATCGTCGATGTCCAAATTCCACAACAACATAACTAAATCCATGGAACACGAACTTGCAGACTCTTTTAACAACGAGGAAATAATTGCACTTTTTTAATTCAAAGCCAGGACAGCTTGTTAATTCCGGCGAGACCACCTGAAGGACGGCGTGTTGTAATGTCGGCTGTCCAAAAGACTTTGCTTGAAAGCTTTGCGGAGCGGCACTGTAACTGTCCAAGGTACTGTTGTATGATTTATATTATAGCATATGCACTAATAAACAAGTCAAAACAATGAATGAATTAAATAAATATGGATTCTTAAATGTCAGTATTGCTTTTACTCAAAAAATATCAATACGTTTTGACAAATGTTTTATAAAAATAAAATGAGCAATTTTCATAATTTCAGCTAAAGGCAATTATATGATTCAGTTATATATAAGTTATATGACATTTATGAGGCATGTAACATGTTTCTGTGTTTTTGTTCTTGGTGATCTTTAATATAGCTACGCAAATATTTTCTAAAACGTCAAGCAATAATTCGCCTTCAGCTTGTTAGTTAATTATGAACACAAAATAATTGTAATAATAAAAATAAAATTATCAAAATAAAAAGATAATAGAGCAGCATTTTGCTAAATATAATAGTCCTTTATATGCTTTATATCCTGCTATATATGTGTTGTTTCAAATTCGTTTTTTATTTTACTTGCTGCATTCGTTATTTAATGTTTGAATAGTAAAACAAATAACAGCCATCGCTTAATTGGTTTCATTTTAACATCATAATGTAGTATATTTTATATCATTATCAACTTTTGATATAAAAACGCAGTGTAATTTAATTGATTGTTAAAAATGAAATAATTTATGTGCTGTGTTTTTATTAGTGAAAGTGCCCGCTCAACTTTGACAAGGCCTGTCCAAAATTATATTTCTGCCACTATATACAAATGCACTATTATTGTTGTCTTATCATTCTTTATTTTTCTGTTATGTTCAGAGATTTTAAATATTTATTTCCCCTCTAATTATTTTCAATCATCACGTTACATTTTGGTAATTTTCCCTCCAAATAAAATTTAGCCAGAGCTGCACAACATATAAATAAATAAGGGTGCACATGTACCTATATTTAGCACCCCTATTTGATAGAGCGGCATAACAGTGTTTAGTCACATGGTTGCTTTTGCTTTTATGAAAAAAAAAAAAACTTGTTTCGGCTCTTATTTAACTTTAATTGAACAAAGGGAGCCGTTTACATTGCGTTACCAAGGCAACTACTGATGCGTTTTGTGTAATGTTTTAAAGAGCTTTATCGCAGCACGACAGTGGAAAATGAAACCGTATCCGTGCTGTCTGGCCCGGTTTGGCACGGAATGGAACAGTTCTGTTTAAAGAACGATTCAGCACGATAGTGGAAAAGCGGCTTTGATGTTCTGTTGGTCTCGTCTATCAAATCTGATCTTTATTTTGTACTCCCTATTGGATTCGCATCAGGTGATTGGCTTGGCCATTCTACAGCTTGATTTTCTTTCTCTGAAAGCATCTGACAGTCTCCTTGGCTGTGTTTTGGATCATTGTCTTGCTGAAATGTCCACCCTGGGTTCATCTTCATCCTCCTGCTAATGTAGATGTTGGACTGAGGCAGCTGATATTCATTTAAACTGAGGATTTCAGCAGCTCTCTGGGCTTTCACTACCTTTCTACACCTCCCTTTCTTCATGTGTTTAATACTTTTTCCCTGCGTCATTTCATTTTATAACACATAAAAGTCATTTGTAAGCTAATTAGATTTGGGGTTTTTTGCATATATGGATTTCTTTGGTTGTTACCAATATCTGGTGAAAATTTCAAGTCAGTGGACACCTTTAAAAATATGTATTCTGAGTAAAATGGTGACGTGTTCAATATTTATTTCCCCCACTGAATATACATAACTATACACAGCACACATATTTATAATATGTAAATAAAAGCTTACTGTACTTGGATGTGATTAATCATTTGACAACACTAATACACATACACATACACACTTTCAAACTAATTGAGTCTATATATTGCTGCTTTCTGGTCAGTTTATATTTTGGTCATTGGATTTTCATTTTAGAAATGGATATTGAAAAACGAGAAACGAGCCGTTTTTTGATTTTCGTTTTAAAAATAAAAAACGAAAATTTAAATTCAATTAGTTTTTTGATTTTGGTTCGTTTTTCTTTTTGATAGTGAAAAACGAAAAATCTAAATTCAAAAATGATTTGCTTTTCATGTTTTATTTTGAATAACAAAAAATAAAATCACCAGAAAACAAAAACGAATAAAGACTTGTTTTTTATATTCTGAAACCAGATAGGCCGACTCATTTACAGTGATGCAATGCTGCCGCACACAGGCTATAGCCTATAGGCTATTATTTCTTTCCACCTAATAATGTTATAAAAGGTATTTTCTTGTGATAACAGGATTTTGTTAAGACATATTTTCCTCACTGAAGCCGGTTATATGGAACAACATAATTAACGATATATGCATCATCTGCATTGCTGAACAGTTTTCTAAGAATAAAGTTTATTGTTAAAATCACATTGTTAAAATCACAAAATCCACTTTAGGAGTGACAGTAACATTGGAATCATTGCTCATCTCTCCGTGTTATAGTTATATAATAACAGATAATACCAGTAGGTTATTTTTTTTATAATTTCAATTTCTGTATTAAAAATCTCCTGCTATAATTTGCACATGGCTATAATAAATTATGGATTGACCCACTGTAGCGGGGTGATGACGCATGCACACAACTCATCTGCAAGCTCTGTTTTTAAAAGACAAGGGATGGTTATCAAGATGTTTGTGCAGCATGCCTTCTTATGTATACAATTAATTGTTAATTTTTATTTTAAAATGCCATGACTTATTGAAATGTGCGTAACGAACAACTGAATTAATGCCTCCCTCATTTGAAATGATTTGTGGTCAAACTTTGGCAAGTGGAAGTATTATGGTTTTAGCAATATTAAAACTGTATTTTCAGAAAAGTGCTCAGTAAAGCAACCTGATGCTTGCATGTAATGTCAAAATAAAGGTTGTTTCATGTAAAACATGCCAACTAAAAATAAATATATAGCCTATAACCAGCCCTTATTTAGAAATATGTCATCTCAATGAGGAAAATATGCCTTAACAGAATCCTGTTATCACAAGAAAATACCTTTTATAACATTATTAGGTAGAAAGAAATAATAGCCTATAGGCTATAGCCTGTGTGCGGCAGCATTGCATCACTAGCCCCTTTCACACATACAGACCTTTGCCGGCAATTTTCCGGAAAGGTTGTATGTGTGAACAGGTCCTTTTTGAAAATACCGGTAAATTCGTTCTGGCTATTTTCCGGAAGGAGGAGTTGTAACATTATCGGCAATTTGCCGGAATGCTGCGCTGTGTGAATGCAGAAGGAAGATTACCGTAATAAGCGCGTGCACGTCTAGAACGTCCGCGCAGTTTGTGAGAATAAAAGCCTTTGAATATTTTTCCAGACACATTTAGCTGCTAGAAGTTAGTCAGATCACGTTTATATGTTCTTCTTAATGCCAACTGTGTAAATAATTATCGATGAGATGCTTATGATAAGCCGTTGTTTGTTTACCTTCAAGCTTTGCGTGCGCCTATGAGCGCCTGCACAATTATGAACATCTCGACATGCGAAAGTGATCCTGCGAAAGTTGTTCACAATATTGATCATCCACAGAGTTTGTAATGTAGTCAAATGTTTACAAATACAAGCGCAGCCGTTTAAAGCTCATTTGTGGTGAGTGATGTCAGAATTTACCGGTATTTTGGAGTGGATGTGTGAATGCTCTTTTCCGGAAAATTTCCGTAACGTCCTCGCGTGTGTGAACAGCGCTTTTTTGAATATATCGGTAAAGTCGTTCCGGAAATTTTCCGGATATTTACCGGTATCACTGTGTGAAAGGGGCTACTGTAAATGAGTCGGCCTATCTAGTTTTGGTATATAAAAAAAACAAGTCTTTATTCGTTTTTTTTTTCTGATGATTTTATTTTTTGTTAAAAAATGAAAATCAAATCATTTTTGAATTTTGGTTTTTGGTTTTTCACCATCAAAAAGAAAAACGAGCCATTTTTGATTTTCGTTTTCAAATTCAAAAACCAAAAAACGAATTGAATTTAAATTTTCGTTTTTTTATTTTAAAATGAAAATCAAAAAACGGCTTGTTTTTCTAAAATAAAAATCCAAAATATACACTGACCACTGACCTTTTCTGGTGATTTAAAGTGCTTCTTTATCCTCATTTGTAAGTGGTTTGGTTAAAAGCGTCTGATAGAAATGTCGAATGATCATGATATGACCTGCTGCAGGAAGGCGATGAGGTTGCTGGTGCCCCATTTGTCAGGTTTGGGCAGGTTGATGTCTTTGAGGTAGAGCAGCAGCCTCTCGCAGTCTTTAGGCCGGTAGACGCGGCCCGTGTTGGAGCTGATGAGCAGACACGTGTGCTGGAGCTTCTGCAGGATGTGACGGGAGGAGGTCTGAGCGCTGCAGTGAACCACAGACACCTGAGTGGAGCGAAGCTGAGAGAACGCACAGCGCAGGAGCATCCTGACACACACACACACACACACATATTAATCTGTGCATGCAGAGTTTGAATGTTTACTACTAAATATAATATTTAGGGAAATATTTTCAATAATTCTGACTTCAACTGTATATATATATATATTTATGAGATCTGAGTATGTGTGTTACCCTTTCCCACATCCCTCAGGTCCCACCAGCAGGAATGGCTGTCTGTGATTGGCCGAGAGCCAGGGGCTGAAGCTGTGAAGGCTGCGCTGTGTGTCCGGTGTGTGAATGACTGGCAGATTGTGAGGGTCGCTCAGCTCCTCCTCACACACACCCTCTCCTCTCTGCAGCTCATACACACACAGACGGCCAGACGCCGGGTCATAGTATGTGTCCAGAGGCTTACGAGGGTCAGGAGGGCTTTCTCTCGCCCAGCTCAGAACCTGCACATACATTCACAACACCATGAGCACATTACTGCAGTCCTGATAAATGAAAAACAAACATGAAGATGGCATGACCTGATAAACATGAGCTCATTTTAATTTAATTCAATTTAATTTCTGGTTATTGACTAATTGTTTATGGTTTTTAACAGTATTAAAATGCTAATCTGATTTAAGATGACAAGTGTGAATGCAATAAGGTAATAAAATAAAATAATCTGTTAAAACAATTTATAATCAAATTTAATTATAAAGCTAAAATGTACTTTAATTTAATTAAGAAAAATAAAAAAAAAAATAAATAAATAAATAAAATATATATATATATATTTATATATATATATATATATATATATATATTAATTAATAATAAATGTAAAAATATATATTTATTAAATTAATTCTAAAACTGCATTGCAAAAAAATAAAGAATCTTTAAAAAAATAGTTGTGAATTTATGTATGTTTTTAAAAAATGTAATTAATTAAATACAAAAAAAAATATTTAAATAAAATACAATTTTTATGCACAACAGCTTAAAAAAAGAGCATAAAAAGGCAAATAAATTAGTAAAAAAAATCTACCAGAATTAAAACTTTTATTGAAATTTTTGAAAAGAGTAAACTCATTCATTCATTCATTCATTTTTCTTCAGCTTGGTCCTTTAATTCATCAGGGGATTCCACAGCAGAATGAATTGCCAACTATTTGTGTTTGGACTGTGGGGAAAACTAGAGCACCCAAAGAAAACCAACGCTAACACAGGGAGAACATGCAAACTCCACACACAAATACCACTGTCCCAGCCCCGACTCGAACCAGTGGCTTTCTTGCTGTGAGACCACAGTGCTAACCACTGAGCCGCCAAAAAGAGTAAATGTAAAATAAATCAAAATCAATAATAAAACTAAATTAAAGAGCTAAAAAAGTAATTTAGTTTAGTTTAAAAAGGTTAATAAACTAATAATTGTGAAATCGACTTAATTAATGCTAAAAATGCATTGTAAAAAAATCATAATAATGAAGAATCTTTAAAAACATAGACGTGCATTTATGCATCTTTACAAATATCTAATTAATTAAATACTAGAAATGTATTTTGATAAGGAAAAGATAGTTTTCATCCTCAACAGCTTCATAGAAAAGAAGAAAAAGGAATTAAATTATTAAAAGAAATAAAAAGGAATTCAAATTATTATTGAAATTGTTGCAAAGTGTAAATGTAAAAAAATGTTTATTAATATTAAAAATAAAAATCTAAATCAATCTGAAAATAATCAATAATCTGAATCAACAATCAAACTGTTCAAACTGTTAAAAATCATTAATTTTAATTAATTAAAAGGTTAATAAATTTACAATTGTTAAATACATTAAAATAATGCTATAACTGAATTGCAAAAATAATATAAACAATGGAAACATTTTTGTGCATTTATGTAAATAAAAAAAAATCTAATTAAATACTAAAATTCTATTTCAATAAAAAAAATCATCATCAACATCTTTATTCACCTTATTCTTTGCCGACGAGCGGGCGCAGCCGTTTAAATCTTTTTGGCTCGAGACTTCCGGTCTCATTCACTTCCATTCATTTTTAGACATTAAAAACTGCTAGTTGCGCTGCTTGATGTTGCAAACTGATCTTTTCTTATTATATGACTCTACTTGGTCTGTATAGTCATGCAAACATTTGTATGTAGAGCAAGTAGTTCGACCCTTTCCTGCAGTTTATTATTCCTAGTCATTTCTCCCATAGGCGATAGAACCGGAAGTTCTAAAACAATCGTGAAAACGAGCGCACTTCCACATTTTAGAATAAGGTCAATAGAAGAATAATAAAAGTACAAAAAATTCAAATAGAATTCAAATTATTATAGAAATTATTATCTTAAATTATTATAGTAAGAGTGTCAAATGTAGAAAAAAACATCCACGGGAAAAATGTATGGGAAAAGAGTATGCATTTCTTTATATAAATGTAAAAACTAACACTCATTGATTTATTCATGTAAAACTAATTATGAAAAATAAGAAAACTGAACAATGATTTTTATGCTGTAAGAAATCTGGAGAGACATCAAACTTTCACTGCTGCTACTTTAAAAAAAACTGCACTTTTAAATTATTATTATAACTCCTCAATGTTAATCTATAAGGAGCCGATCCTTAATCTTATGAGTGAGAAGGCACAAAATGATGATAACCCATAATCCCATGCGGCTCTGACCTCCTTGGCGAAGTCCTGTCGGCATTTGAGTGTGAGGTTTCCTCCTAAACCGCGGATGAGGCCCATGATGAACTCTCCTCTCTCCCTGACACCACTCAGATGAGACAGACCGTTCAGCACCGTCCCGACCAGACTGGTGTCCACCACAAAATCACTCTGGGGGGAGAGACAGAGGGGTTTATAGGGGCGGAGAAGAAACAAAACACTTCATTTGGACAAGCTGTTTTTTCTTTTACAGCATGCATATATAATGTGTATTGGTAAAGTCCCTACTTAAAAACAGAATCATGATTTGAAGAAAACATAACATAAATAAACAATCACCAACTGAATTATATATTATTATACACTAATCAGCAAAACAATCCGATTAACGTTAGAGATGGAAAGCCCAACAACATATTGAATAAATAACCAAACAAACCTAACACGTTGCGACTGAATAAATTGAATTAAATAAATAACTAAACAAACCTAACACGTTGCGACTCCCGACAACAAGCTGAAATAAAGTACAAAGATGAACAAGCGAGAGACAGAGAGATACACTTCCTCCCGCTGTAAAGCCTGACGCCACCAAATCAACCAATAGAAAACTGATAAATCAAGGTAAATCAAGACTAAACAATACTGAAAGTAAATTACAGAACACGAATCATTTAATTAATTTAAAGTCTGCATGAAATCCAAATTTTATTTTGCTTGCTCACACTGTTATTCCTAAACTGATTTATTAATCTGTGCAAGTTCAATGTATGCATGCAAGATAATCTTCAATCAAAGTCTGATCATCTGCAGTCCTTCTGTTAACGCCAACTTGAGGGTTTCCATAGCAACAGTATATTAATATACTTAACCCCGACCATCTAACTGTTAGGCCCCGTTTACACAGTCAGATCTTGATGCCCAATTCCGATTTGCTACCTATGTCTGATTTGTTTGTCTGTCTGTTTACACGGTGTTTTAATTGTGACCCATATCCAATTGATGCGTTTACACTTGCCATACAATTTACGATGTCGTGCATGCATAAAGGCGGGTTCTAGCATCTGTGCCACACTAGCCACGATGGAAGAAATTGTCTTGTTTTTAGCTCTGCGAAATATGCAAAGTGTAGTACAAGCAGTGAATGGTTTAGTCCAGATTTACCCCCATGCAGTTTATGTAATGGTATGGCCCTGATGCGTGTGTGTGTATAGTTGAAGATGTAGCCTTTGCCTGCGTGCGCACTGGTGTTGGAGAGAATAAAGTTATTATGTGTAGTCCGCAGTGTGTTCGCCCAACTTTAAAAGGATTTAGAGGCGGAGGTGGGAAAGGGCCGTCATCACAGCTTGCGCTTATGGTTTATATGCTTTAATGACGTCCTCCACCATTCTGAGGAGTTTGTGGGTACGAGAGAGATCTCAGGTCTGGTGGGAACAAATTGTGGCGACTGACCACTTTCCTTCTCTGTGTTTCCTCTGATGTTGTTTACCGCGTTGGCATCTCCACACCCGCTCTTCTTTCTGTCATTAAACCGCGGAGAAGCAGCACATTGTCGCAAGTTTAATGATGTACAGAACGAAATGCCTCAATACATCTGATCTGCCTGTTCACATGACATTCGCATTGTCACATATCCGATCTATATCTGATTTATTTCCTCATATGAAGGAGGCCTGAAACCCATCTCTGAAAATCCGAATGCATGCATTTTTTCCGTGTTTACACGCTCATAGAACAGATCCGATCTGTGTCACTTATGAGCAAAAAATCGGAACTGGGTCACATTTAACTGGCAGTGTAAACGGGGTCTTAGTTGAGTACTAGGGAATGATGCGCAATAGAGAGCCCCGCCCCCTACTCAATATTCCGATTCAGATGAAAGTCCATCATCAAACTGAAATAAAAGTCTCAGCAACTTCCGGTTCATATGGACTTTAGGAATGCACCTGTTTGAGAACCCACTCCAGAGCTCTGTGGAAATAATCATTGAGCCAGTTCTCCAGATTCATCCTGCAGTCTTCATCCTCACGCTTCAGCCACGACTTCACCAGAGAGCCAACATCAGTGTCTTCATCGCTGTAACACACACACGCACACACACACACCAGGTGAAAATACAGCATTATAGTAATAAAACACAATTAAACAGTGTGAATAAATAAAAAAGGTAAAGCTACAAAGTGTATGTATTTATTTATTTTTTACAATAATTTAACTGGGGCGTCACGATGGCACAGAGGGTAGCATGATCGCCTCACAGCAAGAAGGTCGCTGGTTCGAGCCTCGGCTGGGTCAGTTGGCATTTCTGTGTGGTTAGTGTGGGTTTTCTTCGGGTGCTCCGGTTTCTCCCACAGTCCAAGCACATGCGCTTTATGGGGAATTGGGTTAGCTAAAATGACCCTTCGCTAAGCCACACCCAAAAAAACGCCACCCACTAATCGTGGCTTAGCAACCGTAACTAAATGCAGGAGGTCTGTCATGCTTTTGAGCGAGGGAAACACGCCAAAGTGTTGTGCATATGGATTATGCTAATCTGACACCCGGTATTCTTAAAGTTTAGACGGGGTGGTGGAATGTTTTTCCCTTTACAAAACCTAAAGGCCAAGGGGAGAAATGCCAGCGTGGATCAAGCTGTGTGAGGGGCGCTAAAAGAGTGGAGTTAAGTTGGTTTTGTTTCGATATTCCTGACACATTCAGTGATAGTCGGCAATAAGTCACACACCTCTTACCCTAAAAAGATCTAAACCAGGGGTCTCAAACTCGCAGCCCGGGGGCCATTTGCGGCCCTCAGTGCAATATTTTGTGGCCCGCGCCGACCGCTGTACACTGACAGAATCAGCGGAGCGGGAAGAGAGAGCGCTCCCCGCTCCGCTGATTCTATCCGTACACAGCAGTCACTGGCATTCCCCGCCCGCCATGTAAACAAAGGTGGCGTGGTGACGTCACCGGCATCCCCGCCCCTCTGTTAGACGCTGTGACGAGCGGGAAGTGTAAGGAGGGAACTCGCGCCGGCCAGAACCAAGGTAAGCTGTTCCCGCCCCTGCCTGCCACTTAGCTATATATCTGCAGCCTGCCACCTACCTAGCTACAGCCTGCATCTTATATATATTATAGGTAGATACAGACTGGTACAGACTGATGTGACTGGAGTGGGGTGGGGGTGTTTTATTTATACATATATACGCCTTTTTTTAGGTGAGGGAATGGAAGTTTTGAGTGAGTTCCCCCACTTTTTTCTGTGTGAGAAGTTATTCTCCACCTTGAACTTCAATAAGTCAAAGTACAGGTCTAGACTTAAGGATGATCATCTTCAAGCCATACTGAGGGTCTCAACTGCTTCCGCTCTAAAGCCAAATGTGGTTCAGATTTGTGAGAAGAAGCGCTGTCAAGTCTCTGGCAGCAAGGAGTAGGCAAAAGATGCCATGTTCAGAAGAACTGTTCATAATCTTCACTCAATGTTCTATTAATGTTCAGGACACTTCATGTTCAGAAGAAATAATTAAAACTGTTAATAATGACATTTGAGGACTTTTTTTTTGTGAAATCCCTTATGCGGCCCAGCCTCACCCAGACTTTGCCTCCTGCGGCCCCCAGGTAAATTGAGTTTGAGACCCCTGATCTAAACTGTGTTTCCTACAAAAATACAAAGCAGGTCATGTTTCACAGCTGTCTTTTTCTTTTTTCACTCGATATTATGAGCACTGCTCTGTTTAAGCACTCGCAATAGTAGTCATACTAATAGCCGTCATATTTCCATCTGTTTCAAGCTATGAATATTTGAAATGACATATTAACAGAACAAAACAGAGATGTGATCACAAACCGAGCACTTGTGATTAATATACTTCACCCGCAGCTGTTTTTCAGTCATTTATATCCCTCATGTCCATGTCAGAGCTACAGTTCACTGATGTTTTCCTCTGTTTTTTGGAGATTGGTGACGGCGTTATACCGGGTTAGTGTCTGCTTTTATGTTTGGTGTCTGACTAATATTTGCTGGTAGGGAAAATCTATTTGTTCACTTCTGCTATTTATACTTTGATTTGCATTTCAATGTATTTATTTATTTTTTCCACTAAACTGCAAATTAGAATAAAAACTGGATAAAGAGCATACTGATAGATATAGGTACTTTACATTGTTATGGGTCAATGATGCTAATATTCGGCACAGATACATCAATTTCTCCTTTCTGGTTGTTATTTCTATTAATAAATTATGTAGAAGCACTGTCCATGCATGTTTATTCGTAGGCTAACAACGCTATATTTCATTGCACAACAATAGTCTAGCAGGCTTTTGGGCTAAAAAGAAGAGAAATCACAGTTTAACTTGTTAATATTTGATATTTTTTAATGTCACCTCTCATGCTGTGCATGAATGTTGAATGGTTAAGAGTATGAGGCGGCTAGGCTAACCCAGCTTTAATTTAGATTAAATCACTTTCTAATCAGTTGCCTATTATGTGGTGAATATACCCCTGTAATGCATACTGCAGTTCTTTTTTGGTATGGGTTTTTCGGATAGCTCACTAATAATATCCCTGGGAATGTCTGACACTGGTGCATACACATTGTAATAGAGGTACCAGGCATGAAAGCTTGACAGGCGTAGCAACAGTAACTAAGGAGGGCGGGGCTTGGTGAAGGGTCAATTGTTCGTAGTGTATGAGTGTGTGTAAATGGGTGTGTTTGTAGGTTTCTCAGGGATGGGTTGCAGCTGGAAGGGCATCCGCTGCGTAAAACATATGCTGGATAAGTTGGGTGTTTATTTCGCTGTGGCGACCCCAGATTAATAAACAGACTAAGCCGAAAATAAAATTAATTAATTAATAATTTAACTGAATTAAAATGCAAAAAACATAATAAAATGAAAAATGCCCCCCCAAAAAAATCTGTAAAAACAAGCATAATTGTAAAAATTCAGGTAAACATTTTACAAATCAGATTTAAAAAATATAAATGAAAAAAAGAAAAAAAAAATCAAAGAAAAATGAAATGTAACTGTAAAAATAAAAGATAAAAAAATCAGAAAAATACAAAATAATAAATGCAAAAACAGTAAAAAAAAAATAAATATTATCGATTACAATTTTCTAGGTAAAAATGTTAATGATGTTACCAAAAAACATCAAATAATTGAAAATAAATGAAAAACAATCAAATTTATGTTAAAAAATGAATTAAAATGCAGAAAATGTTTTTTTACATAATAAAGCTGATTAAATTAAAATGCTGAGAAAATTTGTAAAAATGTATTTACTTTTTTAAAGAATGCAAAGATGTAAATACAAATGTATTAATAATGCAGATCAAAAAATAAATGTAACTATCTGACCTAATGAAGCCTGTGCATTCTAACATCTGATTGGCTGCTCTAGGAAACAATGTGCATCCTAACAGCTAACTGGCTCCTTTTAGTTTGGATGAAGCAGCATGATTGGCTGTTTTGTGTTCATGAGCATCACCTGAGGAAGATCATGCCCATGCGGGAGATGGTGGCTGGTGAAGCGCAGCTCAGATCGTGGGTCTCGAACAGGAAGTTGACGTTGGGGCCGAACTGAATCCTCTCACCGCTGGGCATGGTCAGTAAGCGGTTATCATCCAGGACAGAGTTTAAGGACTCGATCCACTCAGGATCAATGTCTCCATCACATATAATCCATGAGTTCACCTCTGAAAGAGAAGGAGCAGACTCTTTGATTGCAATGTATGTGAAGCAATATAAAAGTGATAGCCAAATGCAGACTCGCGTGCATATGTAGAATCTATGTAATTAGACTGCTCTGACAGTGCTCTGAATACTGTATGAATCAGAGTTCCTACACCTTTTCCTATTTTCCAGCACAAGTGTGGCAAAGTATACAGTACTGTGCAAAAGTCTTAAGCCACTAGTATTTTCACCATGGTTTAAAGTGGATTATTTCTATATTTTTCTTTAGCAGTTTGAAATATCAATTTAAATTTCAGAACATTATTTCTATCATTAATTGTAATTCTACAGTGAGATTATTGTCTGCACACAGAGATCTGATCTGATCATCCATACTAAGGGCTCTATTTTGACGGTCTACGCGCAGAGCGCAAAACGCATGGCGGAAACGCTTTCAGGGCGTGTCAGAACGCGTTTTTGCTAACTTAAGGACGGGAAAACCAGCTTTGCGTCATGGCGCATGGTCTAAAAGGGTTGAGTTTATTTTCTTAATGAGTTATAGGTGTGTTTTGAGAATAAACCAATTAGAGTCTCATCTCCCATTCCCTTTAAGAGTCAGCTGCGTCGCGCCAAGAGCGCATTCGCTATTTACAGGACGCAAAGTAAGTCTAAGTGGAAAAAATGAGCATTTTACAAGCAAACAGTTCACAGAAAACAGTTAAACAGAGCATCTACTGCGTGAGAATGAGATATAATGGATCTACTTTCACATTCGCTCTTGGATAGGGAAACCTTTACACACAGACATCAATTAGTCTATAAATAATTAATATTGTTTGTTAAGCGTAAATATTCGTTTCAAAACTATTTCTAAATTCAGTTCTAATTTCCAGCAAACGAATAAATGAACAATAATAACAAAATGTGCTCAAAAACCTGAGTTATATCCTAAAACACATGCTGTGCCCCATATGGTCTAAAACCTGACAGGTGGGCAAATCTAAGCTTGTTTTTAATAAAACAAATATAAATATGGATATAATAAATAATACTGCTAATAATAATAACATTATACAAAAGCAAATTGTTATGAATGAACTGAAAAAGCCCCCGAGATGAAGAAGGCATAAAGCAGTGATTTTTCATATTTATTTAGGCTAGAAAATAATATGTTTTGTAATATTTTAATCCTTTATATTTATATCCTATATCTATTCTTATTATATCCTATATATATCCTTAATATTTACATTTTTTCATATGTAAAGATATTTGCCTATTGCTCTCTTGTGTGTATTAAGCAGTGTGTAAGCGAGGCGCAACTCTGCGCTGGAGTTTAGACCGGGTTTGTTTTGGTCTATTGAAAAATTTATTATAGTTTCTCAAAATAGCAACGCGCCAGCGGTCCGCCTCAGAACGCCTTCCTTTTTAGACCAGAACGCCTATGGGCGCACAAATGAGCGCTAATGCATTTGTTATTTAAACAGCGTAGCGCAACGCCTCAAAACCACTCTTGCGCCAAGCTGAAACTACCAAAAGACTATTGCGCCGCGCCTTGCGCCACATTGCGCCGGGTGTATGATAGAGCCCTAAGTTTACTTTATGAGCATGATGATATTAGCATTATCTACCAGTCGAAAATTAGCCGATTTGTTGATTGCTCTCATAAAAATGAGCTAAAAATAAATTGTAAACCGGATGCCGAGGTAAAATAGGGAGGAGGTTTGACGTATCAAAATTTGGATACCGCCCGAGCCTATACTATATCATCCAGTCTGTCTGGAATAACATAAAGAAACCGAACAAACTGAGACAAACTATATCCAGAACAACTTTGGCAACATTGATGCTTAAAAAAACGACCAGCAAAGCTTCCTGAAAAATTATGGGGACGTGTACCAAGTGTTTTAAAGCTGTTGTATGTGATTTTTTGACTCTTCTAAAGCATAAAAACACCATAATATGTTTGCAGATATTTCAGAAACATGCTCAGTGAACATTCTTGTTTATTTGAAAAGCAATGCTGAAGTCAGATATTCTGCTCTGAAAATCTGAGTTACGTGCTGGAACTGCTGTCTTTGTTTTGATCATTTAACCCGCCCATTGCCAGTTTAGCCAATTATATTTCAGCACCCGGGTTGCCTTGGAGGAAAACAGCATATTTCATTTATTCACTCAGGAAGGCTCTCAAAGTGTGCGCCCGTGACGAAAATGCAACCTCTGGTGGACAGTAGCTACTCTGAAATGAGACGCAGATTCAGAGTTCCACATGAGGTTATTAATTAGCAAATAATATAAATATTACGAGCGTAAACATTAGCTGAGCATGTTACATTGTAACCCAGTGTTCTAACAACACGCTACATGATCAGATTTGCAGTGATGAGCAATTTGGCTGTTGTAAATACAAAAAAAAGAAATGTAAACACAGCCATTCAGAAGCACAGAATAGTGCACTCACTGCACTCTAGCGAAACGGCAAGCTTTATAATGTGAATAATACATATTAAACCTCTTTAACATTAATACTTTAATGTTAAAATTAATTTAACATTAATGTTGACTTTCATTGAGTCACAGTTCTGAAGTTCAATTTCAGACGGCTTATTTTATTTTTAAGATCTGAGGTGAACTATTTGCCTCTGCTTTCAGTAGTATGGCAATAAATGTCATGTAAAATGGCATTTAAACTCACATTATTAGCATTTAACACTAAATAAAGCACATGAGGTCTACCAGGGGTCATCATTGTCATTTTTCTGTTGTCAAGCTGCAAGAAATGAAAACCTCTATTTTATATTTTATTCTGAAATATAAATTTCAGGTGTTGGTTAGGACAAAAACCTCCTTTAAATAGGAAAAAAACATTCCATCTATCGTGTGTCGTTGCTTTTATTTAGGCTCAACACACAGGCACACTTCTGTTGATGTCGTCAATCTGGCAACCTGTGCTTGCGTGTGTTTTAAACCAGGTGTGCAATACCTAGTCCAACCACTAGGTGTCAAACTTTACATACTGCACCTTTAAATGCAAAGTGTGCTCATATCAAATGCTGATTTGACGTATAAAGTAATTATAAGTTAATTGATGAATATGCATTATTTTTGAAAGCATCCTCGTTTATTTCTCCTCACCCTGTGGCTCTCGCACCACCTGTCTTGCGGAGGATGTTAGGACCCCGTCAGACCATTCTCGTGTGTCCATGTCGATGTGTCCCAGGAGCTGCTGGCGTGGCATGGCTTTGGGGTTCATGGTGTACTGTTTGACCAGCCGCCCCGTTTTTCCCAGCGCTGCCCTCAGCATCCGCCAGAGAGTGGACTTTCCTGCGCCGCTGGGCCCGACTACCACCACACCCATCCTCTGACGAAGCTGCTCGTACAACTCCACCGCCTTTTTCAGCTGCGCGCACACACACACACAAACACACACGCACGCACACACACACACACACACACACACACACACACACACACACACACACACACACACACACACACACACACACAGTAAAGCTGTGTTCACACTGCACTTTTCACCCCATTGACTTCTATTCATACTAAATGTATACGCTGAATGAAATGATTAATTGGATTTACTAAATTTTATAAGCTAATTGGTTGCAAACTATTTATATGGGCTGAATTGAAAAAAACTAATGAAATGTAGTAATGTTCATCCTAATTTCTTTGTTTGAATTCAGCCCATATAAATTGTTTGCAACCACTTCCACTTACCTTAAAATAAACTGTAATTCCAATGAATAATTTCATTCAGTGCATGAACGCAGGAGACCAGAAATGCAAGCTTCAAAGTTGAAGCATTCCAAATGTCAAGCTTAGTGAACTCTGACCTGCTGTCATGATCGCCAGCGATCTAGCCTATGCAGATCGCTGGAGAACCACACATATGCTACTTTAATAAACTACAACTCCCATCATGCAACTCAGACACACCAGTTCCTGATTCCCCCTGATTACACACATACACACACACACCTGGAAGCTTTTGATTACCCTGTTTGACCATTATCTGCGAGACCATTTTCTGATGAATCTGCATACATTTGCCACTATAATAAACTACAACTACTATCATGCACCTCAGACACACCAGTTCCTGATTCCCCCTGATTACACACATACACACACACACACCTGGAAGCTTTTGATTACCCTGTTTGACTATTGTCTGCCAGACCATTCTCTGATGAATCTGCATACATATGCCACTTTAATAAACTACAACTCCCATCATGTAACTCAGACACACCAGTTCCTGATTCCCCCTGATTACACACATACACACACACACACACACACACACACACACATGGAAGCTTTTGATTACCCTGTTTGACTATTGTCTGCCAGACCATTCTCTGATGAATCTGCATACACATGCCACTTTAATAAACTACAACTCCCATCATGCACCTCAGACACAGCAGTTCCTAATTCCCCCTGATTACACACATACACACACACACCTGGAAGCTTTTGATTACCCTGTTTGACTATTGTCTGCCAGACCATTCTCTGATGAATCTGCATACATATGCCACTTTAATAAACTACAACTCCCATCATGCAACTCAGACACACCAGTTCCTGATTCCCGCTGATTACACACATACACACACACACACCTGGAAGCTTTAGATTACCCTGTTTGACTATTGCCTGCCTGATCATTCTCTGATAAATCTGCATGTGAATCCTGCATGGATCCACGTCCATCTGCATGTCCAGCGTCCAACTGTTCCACCTACCAAATTGCATCTCATGATTGTGTGAGACCAATAGAACATCAAAAAGGTGACCTCTCTGTACAGAATTGTAAAATATGAAGCAATCGCTCGCTTTATAGACGTCTAATCATTTTAAGCCCTTTTTTAACGACACAGCTTTTTATTGTTATATTTTAAATCAAAGTAAATTAACACAGACAACAACAAATTCCTGAGAAAAAGAAGTCTTAAATATTGCAAAAGTGGTAATAAATCACTGAATTTGTAAATTAAAACAAAAAATCTTGTTTAGACATGCTTTTTAATTATTTCAAATTTAAATGTAATTAAAAATAATTTAAGAAAATAAATTTCAGGGGGTTGGGGGGCATACGACTGATTTTACATAACTATAAAAAAGTACTTATTTGGTAAACTTTTAATTAAAATTAAATTAAACTTTCCAAAAAAGTATTTTATTTAAAAAAAAAAAGTATTAATAATTTAATTGTTTATAAATGTGGTTTTATTATTATTATTACTATTCAATTAAATGAGATAAAACTGATTTTATAAATATTAAACTATGAACAGGCCTCCAAAAAAACTTTAATAAAGTTAATACAGTACATTAATGCCAAGTTGAAGTTTAATTTTTACTAATGTAAAACTTGCAAACAATTTAAACAAAATTATACACGGCCTTGAAATTTATATTTTAAAATTTGTTGTTATTATTATTTAATTAAATTAGAAAGAAGAGATTTTATAAATATTAAAATATGAACGGGTCTTCAAAAAAACCTTAATAGGTTATTACAGTACATTAATACCAAGTTGAAGTTTAATTTTTGCTAATGTAAAACTTACAAACATTTCAAATAAAATTATACACGCCCCTGAATTTTTCATTTATTTATTTTTATTATTTAATTAAATGAGAAAAAAGAGATTTTATAACTAATAAAATATGAACAGGCCTTCAAAAAACCTTAATAAGTTAATACAGTAAACATTTTAGCTAATGAAAAATGTTTATAAAAATAAAATAATAATTTACAGGCCCTGAAATTTATTGTTAAAAAAAAAAAAAAGAATGAATAATCTGTTGCTCAACTGAATATTTTTGGCTAATTAATAAAAACAAAACATTGAATATAAAGAGGGAGGGATTCTGTGATTAGGGATTAGTGTTCCATGTGTATAATCAGATACCTGACTGGGTATAATCTCCAGATGTGCCTCTTCATACACAGCCAGCAGTGCAGACTTAAGCGTCTCATATTCCACATCCTTAAAGTCGACTCCAGGAAACACGTCTCTGACCAGAGCATCAAACCGAGAGCTGTCAGCAAACGTCAGCTTCGACATGGTGTTCAACCTCAAAGCCTGAACCACCAATCCACTCTCCTTCACTACAGACACACACACACAAACAAAGGCTACAGATGTGAACAGATCTAGGATGCTTTATGGATTATTAGTTGGAGTGAGAGTGTCTTACAGGGGTTGTTGTTCAGTCTCTGTAACTGCAGTAAACTCCCACAGCCTCTGAGAACTGTCTTCAGTGCACGCAAACCCCAGTCATAGTGCTGCTGAGGGGTTAACAGCTCCCTGCGCACACATGCACGCACATACACATTCACACAGAAATCATACACAAACATACACAGGGTCAGTATTAACGTCTTAGTTCTGTGGATGAGCATTAAATACTAAACCTGTCTTATGCTAATACAGTAATAATAAGCAAATATAGTAATAGTGTGCAATATTATTCCAATTTAAAATAAGTTTTCTGTTTCATTTTACTGTTCACAAGCATGGACCACGCCACACTTTGAGCTAGACTTTATTGTAGGGATGAAGGGGATGGTAAGAGAACAGTGGGATGAAGAGGAAGGGAAGTAAGAGGACAAACAGTAAACAAGTAGGTAGGTTGATCAAGTGCTACGATGATGCCCAGAGACTAATCAGGGCTAAACAATAAGGACTGCCCGGTGGCCCAGGGCCACCATGAGAGACGCTTGGGACAGTAGACAGGATAATTACTGGTCCGATTGGGACAGTGCTGCCTTGTCACTAACATTTAATTGGTCTGCGACTATTTGTCAATTGCGTGCATTTTAAGTTTAGTCTTTAAACACTACCTTCTCTGTGATGTCGTAAACACCATATTGCTTTTTGGTTCCTCTTGTCTGATTTGATGTTTTGAGCATGCAATTTTTTCCCGTAACCTGATAACAGCCAGTACAGCGAAGAAACAGCAACATGGCGGCAAGATCAAATTATAAGGCTAAAAGAAAATGTCTGTTTCTAACGTCTTGGAAGCAGACATTTACGTGTGAACAATGCGACAAACAAAAGTGACAAAAAAAAAATGAAAAAAGTTTCGAACCACAATAAAATACCTCCACATTTTCCCCTGCTCTTTTTGTTTGGAAAACACTTTTATTAATATGTTTTTAAGTGTTGAAATTCTAGATTCACTTTATTTTTGACACATTATTTAAAATATGTGGCAAAAAATAGCTATTAACTTCCCTTTTTTTTTGGTGGGGCCAGTGAAAATTTGGTAGGGCAAGTAAAAATCTGAACCACTGGCCCAATCGGACCAGTAGAAAAAATCCTTAGCTTTGAACCCTGCTAATATTTTGGTAGAGTGATTGAACCCTCCGATGCAACCTAGGAGTGAAGAGAAGGTTATAGGATTGTGAATGCGAGACGAGGACATGGAGGGAGAAAGAGAAGAACAGTGCTAGAAGGCTGGTCTGCCTTAAATAAGTTTTAGGGAGTAGGTGATTGGTTAAGGAGACAAAGTGAGGCGTGGTTCCAATCAGATCGCTGTATGCAAATACTCCAGCTCAGACAGTGGCCTATTGCTGACTAGTTTCATTGGCTGTCGCTGCTATGACGATCGTGTCAGCCCCAACTTCAAACACGCCCTCTGTCAAGCATTGACGCTGAAGCCCTGTGTGAATGGGGCGTAACTTTCAGAATCTTTACTCCAGTTCTCAGTCACATGATCTACACTACCTGACAAAAGTGTTGTCACAAGTTTTAGGAAAAGCAAATAATAAGTTGACTTCTAGTTGATCATTTGGTATCAGAAGTAGCTCATATGAAAGGTAAAGGCCTCTAGATGACACTTATTTGAGCACAATAAAATATGATCATGCCTTGAATATTAATGATTTCATTAGGACAGTAAGATCTGACTCTGCTTAGACTAAAGTCTCATCACTGAACAGAAATAATGTCCAGTATAGAATATAAAGTCCTGCTGCAGTGGAGACAGAATGAAAATTGTGTCTAGCTCCATCATGAGCTTGGAGGACTGCATCCATACATCTCAAATCACTGATTAATAAAGTCAACTGGAATGGCAGAGAAAGCATTCCTGCAGGACTCCCAGAGTTCATCAAGACTCTTTGTGTTCATCTTCAGTGCCTCCTCCTTCATCTTACCCCAGACATGCTCAATAATGTTTAAATCTGGTGACTGGGCTGGTCAATCCTGGAGCAGCTTGACCTTCTTTGCTTTCAGGAGCTTTGATGTGGAGGCTGAAGTATGAGGAGCGCTATCCTGCTGGAGAATTGTCCCTCTCCTGTGGTTTGTAATGTAATGGGCAGCACAAATGTCTTGATACCTCAGGCTGTTGATGTTGCAGATCTCTCGCACACCCCCATACTGAATGCAACCCCAAACCATGATTTCTCCTTCACCAAACTTGACTGATTTCTCTGAGAATCTTGGCTCCATGCAGGTTCCAGCAGGTCTTCTGCAGTATTGGTGATGATTGGGATGCAGTTCTGTCTGACACTTTTACAAATTATCAACTAGAAGTCAAGTTATTATGTGTTGCTCTTACAGCTGGAATCCACGACAAGACTTTTGTCAGGTAGTGTATATATTCTATTATGATGATTTGATGATCAATAAATATTTCTGATTATCATCAATGTTATCCACCTTTACATTTTTTAAACATTAAAAAAAATCATTAAAAGTATAATTAATGACAATTTTATAATTATATTCTTATAAATAATAGCAGTGTGAAAGCAGTTCACATTATTAAAATATGCTATTTATTTATCAGGATCCTCATCAGCCACTACCAAGGTAGTGGCTATTTTTCCTAGGGTCCATTCTATAAACCATTTTATGTGTTAAATAATACAACATTATTATTATATGTTGAATTTGTATATACCTGGCCAAATTGAATATAGCCACAAGTTTCCGCCCCAGTGCCTTTCCTTCCTTAAATCCCTCAGAATACAGGATGACCTCAGCGATGAGCTCATTATCAGGACTCGTCATGGCAACCGGTCGGAAGAGCTGCTTCAGATTATCCGGCAACTTCTGCCTTCCTCCGTATCCTTTTCCCGCTGGATTCATTGTGATAAATATGCCCGAGTTTGGGTCCAAATCCACCTGCAAACACACACAGACACTTTGACCTTCTGTATCCAGGGCAGGGGTGCCGCTGGCCGGCTCATGCCCAAAGACTAAGGGCCTACTCACACTATGCCATCCGTACCGTGCCCAGACCCGTTTCCCGGATCGTTTGAGAAGTGTGAGTGCGCTGAATCGGGCTCAAGCGCGGTTCACTTGGCCGGCACTGGCCCGGTTGGAAGAGGTGTGCCTGAGCGCGGTTCACTTGGGGTTCACACTTGTGTGTGAGTGCAAAACGCGCCAAAGCCCGAAACTGATAGCGAGACGTGACTTTTAAGGGACTGTTTCATATGGATTTATTAATCATTCTTACTGTTCAGTGAACGCAAACTGCCGTAGTTTATTAAAGACGCAAACCCCTCACTGCACGACAGCTGCGCGCCTTCAGCAGACCTCCTCATTCCTGCAGCACGAGAGCTTTATGATTGTTTATGAGCGCCAAAAGTGGCGGATCTGTTCGGCGAAATATCTGACTGCGTGTCCCCGCATCCCTAAGGACTGTTTGGCGAAATATTTGACTGCATGTCACTGCATAACAAACCACTGAAACGATATAACTAGAGAAATCTCCACTGTGCTGCTGAGTGAGAGAGCGCCTCTCACTGAACAGAGCAGCAGCGATGACGTAAGCATGCCGAAGCCCGTTTGTGGTGTGAGCGTGGGCCGTCGGGGGAGACGGGAGGAGGGACAAGCGTGCTTTGGCCCGGTTCGAGGCAACTGTACCTAGTGTGAGTACGGCCTAAGAAATGTCTTGGTGGGTGCCCTAAGTGAAGAGCTTGAAGAAGGAGGCAAAATCTCTCTTAAAGTCAGCGTGAACTGAAAGCTTCTGAGACTTTCATTATTTATAGACCATTTTGAGGGATGTAAACAAAAACAATGGTCCTGGGGCCTGTTTCAGAAAGGAGGTTAACTGAAAACTCAGAGTATTTTAACCCTGAAATGAGAGAAACTCTGGGTTTTCCGTTTCAAAATGGCAGGTTTGTTAAACTCGAGAAAGCAGGGTAAGTCAAGCCTGTTTCTGAAAGAAAGGTAACTTTAACTCAGAGTCAGTTACTGTGGTAACTTACTCTGTGAATCTAACCTGGTCAGAAGCAGGTTTTATTTTCTAAACTCAGAGTTTCTGTCGGTCTCCTCCCCTTTTTTAAAGATGAAGCGCTATTTCTTGCCATAGTCTTACGTTTCCACACACCTATTTTTATGCTTATTTTGGATACGTGCATAAAAACGATTGATAGAAACGTCATGATGCACATAACTTAAAATATGCATAAAAAATGCGCATAACTGAGTAGGATAAACTTTTATTCGATATAAAATGTGCGCATAAACTACGATGGAAACACTTTTACTGAACAAATTACAGTATGTACATTAAAAAAAGATCATGATCATATGATAATGAAAATGTGTGTAAATGAACAAACCATCAGGCTGAGCACACTGTAACATGTCTTAAATATTGTTTTAGTCATTCTAAAATGCCTGAACTGTTTCAGTATTATTGTATTAATTACCTCCGAACGTCTGGTGCGTGTCAAGAGTATCCGCGTCTCATGGCTTCAGACGCCCCCACGTGTTCATTGTGTTTCAGCATTGTCTTCTGACATCCAGGCGCAAGTACATTAATTAAGCTAAATAAAGAATAAATTGACGCAGCTTCTTCTACCACAGTAAATTCTGTTTTTACTGTTGATATTTGGTGCCAGTTTATTCAGGAAGTGACGATTTTTTTCTCTTTGACTCGTTGGATGGAATTTTATTCGCATCTTTTATGCAATATTCCAGTTTTGCACATAAATTTATGTAATATATTTGGATGGAAACATAGCTATTGCCTACATTACAGTCACACACAGAAGAACTGTACGAGAATGGCTTATCCTTTTTTAATAAATAATTAAATTAAATTCACCTTCGACATGCATGTAACTAGATTAATGGGATTATTATTCTTTCTAAAAATTATTTTTAGTACTGCTTACCTTCTAAATGTTATATCAACCTCTATCACTTGATCAATAAAAAAGGCAGACACACAAGTGCACTGTTAAATCATTTAAAACTAATAAATGTAAAAAAAAAAAGTTTAGAAAAAAATATATAAATGTCACAAATTACATTACTTATTTTATTATACTTAAATATTTAAATACTTAAAAAGTGACATTAGACATTATCTTGAGCAGTGTTTTCCCACGCTAACTGTCTCTTCTTCACTGATGGTTGCTTCTTTTCAAATATATACGCTCATATTTGCTATAACTTTGCATGAGAACATCAAGTTCAGCTGGAGAAAGAAATGGTGATCTCTTTTATAAGATGTTGCCATAGTCACTCGTAATGTCTGCGCTCCATTGATAATGTCTTTTTATAGTCACGGTGTGCGCGCTTAACTCTGAGTTGGTCTACTCGAAGTTGATTGACCCAACTCAGATCAGCTATTCTGAAACCGAAAACTCAGAGTTTTTAATCTCTCGGTAAATCAACTCAGAGTTCAAGTTTAAACTCTGAGTTGTTTGAACCTCCTTACTGAAACAGGCCCCTGATGTATTCCCTGTTTTACAAGTTTAATTTCTATAGCTTTCGAGAATTCATAAAGAGCCACATATTGATAAATAATGTTATGAACGCTGTTATGATTGAATTGCCTCTTGTTACAGCTATGAAATAATTTGAGAACAAACAGGAAATGTTCATGGCCCAATAACACCACCACATTAAAATGGTCTAGAGCTATTATTTATAGTTGTTGTTTTAACTAAAACGGAATATTGATTAAGGGGCGGGGCTTTTCTTTTAGTGCATCCTAACCTAATGGCAAACTAACGGTAAGAGAGGCGTGTTTGAAAATATTATGTCTCTTAGCTAGATGACAAATCTTATTTCTCTGAAAGTCTACAAAACCCGCAGGTTTTTCACAGTGGCTTGGGGACACCATGAACCTTTTGAAAGTAGAAAAGATCAGATGTTCTTGCTATGCCAGTTATGGCTCTTCTTATGATAACTGGCAATCGCTCATAACTAGGCCCACACGGAATCTGCGCGCGCAGAATTTTGGAGATTTTCCACAGACTTGTGCAGATTTTTAGCTCATTATTAATTCTGTTTATTTACTTGAGCAAATGTGTAAAATTGAATTTATTCCGATTTTATTCAGTAATTTATTACTTTTTATTTAATATGTTAAGGTGTAAGTTATGATACTCCGCTGGATACTCCCAAAATAATTCTGCAGAAATCTGCAGATTTTTACCAAAATTCTCAGAAGAAATAGCAAAAAACATCCGCAGATTCCGTCTAGCCCTGCTCATAACTTATTTTCACTCACTTTTAAGGTTGTCCTCTGATTAATTGATTTAAATCATTGACATCACCTCCTCCAACCTCCTTCAGTTTATTTTTAGTATTATTATTATTATTATTATTTGTAACATATTTTTTATTTACTCATTTTTATTTACTATTGTTATTATTATTATGAATTTATGCTACTTATTATTATTATAGATTTTTTTATTCATTCATTCATTTTCTTGTCAGCTGAGTCTCTTTATTAATCCGGGATCGCCACAAAGGAATGAACCGCCAACTTATCCAGCACATTTTTAAGCAGCGGATGCCCTTCCAGCTGCAACCCATCTCTGGGAAACATCCACACACACATTCACACTCATACACTACGGACAATTTAGCCTACCTAATTCACCTGTACTGCATGTCTTTGGACTGTGGGGGAAACCGGAGCACCTAGAGAAAGCCCACGCGAACGCAGGGAGAACACGCCAACCGACCCAGCAGAGGCTCGAACCAGCTACCTTCTTGCTGTGAGGCGACAGCACTACCTACTGTGCCACCGCGTCACCTAGATTTTTTAAATTATTTTAATATTTTGTCTTCTTAAAAAAGTTTAAAAGGAAAAAGTCTTTCACTATGTCTGTCATTAACAAACATTTACGTTCTTTTCACTCATTAAAAAACAAATTGTGTCTCAAGCTGTCAAACTGACATTAACAAAAGGACCATCATTCCAAACACAGAAGTAAATGCTCAGACTCTGATTAAAAACAACATTTTTGCAGTGGATTAATTGGAGAATAACAATGTGGCAAAATAATCCATTTTGACTTCACATGGACTTTGTAAGGTGTGTGTGTGTGAACATCACCTCTTTATTGAGAAGCTGGCAGGTGGAGCGATGGTTCTTCAGTGAGTTCTGGATGTCCTGAATCTGCATGGAGACGGCAGAGAGAACAGCCTCCTCTAGACGATTAAACTCATCAAAACAGCCCCACGCTCCACACTTCACCAGACCCACGAAGATCCGGCCCATGGACTTCACATCTATACCCTGAAACACAGAGATTAAAGTACACATCAAATCAAAACTAACAATATTGATTTTGTTAACTCAAATCCCTACTTTTGTGCTGAACAATTCATCTGTGTATGTCATTAAGAAAAAACTAATTGATTGCTCATGTAATCTAAAACTGTGGTTCTCAAACTGTGGTACGTGTACCACTAGTGGTATGCGGGCTTCCTTCTAGTGCAGGGTTCGGCAACCCAACATGTTGAAAGAGCCATATTAGACCAAAAAAAACAAAAAACAAATATGTCTGGGGCCGCAAAAAATGTAAAGCCTTATATAAGCCTTATAATGAAGGAAACATGCTGTATGTATCTATATTAGCTATATTAGCCTACTAAATAAATGAGTAAGTTGGCTATAAATACATAATGAGCCTTCATGATTAAATAGCCACTGAAATCAGGTGGTTGGTGTTTATTTCGTTGTCATTAAAACACTTCAGCACAGCCTCTGGTCTTTCAGTGGGATTAATTTGATAATTTCTTCTTGCGGCCCATCAGAGTTCACATACCTGCATAAAAGCGCGTTGAATATCGGTCAAATCACAGGCAATTTAGTATGCTGGCACTGAATTAATGTCCTTGGTTTGCTGATCGTTGATGTTACCTGCCATTTTAATAGCCCTTTCCTTCACTGTCTTTGCAGAGAGAGGTATGTCTTTAATTTTTTGTATTATCTTGATTTTGTGTTAGAATTCTGCAAATAGGTGTTCTAATATGTTGAATGACTCCATGTAGCCACCATCTGTGAACGGTTTTCCATGCTTTATTATCTTCCGGTTTGTTTACAACAGCCACCTGCCCGGCATCCCGCCCTGCTGATAGAAACGTGTGTCGCAGGCTATGACGCAAATCTTCGTTGACAGAAATGTTGAAATTAAATATTAATTCTACACACTTTTACAGCATTTGAAAACGTTAAAAATTTTTGTCCTCCTATAGAAATCATATTAAAACTGAAAAAATTTAAATATTTAAATATTAACCTCCCCCATCTTTTTCCTTTTTCAAACATTTTTGAAAAAGCTCCAGGGAGCCACAAGGGCAGCGCTAAAGAGCCGCATGCGGCTCTAGAGCCGCGGGTTGCTGACCCCTGTTCTAGTGGTATGCGGATGAATCAAATATGTCATATGCACATGCTACACATATTTTAAAATGTATCAAAAATATTTATACATGAATATGATGACATATAGCCTATATTTCTAGGTGTTGATAAATAGGCTACTATCTTAATACTTTAAAGGAGTACAGGCATTTTTTTTTTTACTTTTTAAGAAAAGTAACCTATCAATTTTAACTTTTAAAAGCACATTTTAATCAAATGTTGACATTTTTTGCATTTTTTTTTAAATGTAAGCACAGTGCAGGGTTAATGTTCAAACTATGTATAATGTTTAAAGTGGCTGACAATAATATTCTTATTAATAGGAATTAATCTGCCTTGTTTTTTGAACTGTACAAAGTTGTAGCTGCTTTACTCGGCCTACTACGCTACTGTATTTCAATACTGCTTATTATGGGGGTACTTGGAGAGACCATTTTTTTTGAGGTGGTACTTGATGAAAAAAGTTTGAGAACCACTGATCTAAAATTTAAATCTGAAAATGCACTTCCACTTTCTGTCTGAGGTATTGGGAGTGGCATGACATATCCAGCTGTCAGTTTTGACAACAAACAGAAATGGTGAGCAGAAGGAGACTGTTAGATTGTAATAACTCTCACCAAGCCCTTTTCCAGATCATTCTGAAAGAAATGCCTACTTTGATGCATCCAATCAGCTCGCAGTAGAAAAAACAAGCCATGCCCAGTTCTCATTTAATACTTCATTTCTCTAGGAACTGTCACAATATGACAAACAAAAACAGTCACAGCTTCTGGTTCATAAGGGTATTAAACCTGTCTGACTACTGTGAAAATGCTTGATTAACTTAGTTAAAACAATACATTTGTTGCTGATAATAGAGTAGAGCTTAAAGGCACAATATGTCAGATTATTTGTCTTCAAAACATCCCAAAACCACTAAAACAGTTTTATATATTTTGCTTACTTATTTACTTACATTATCCCAAATGTTTGAAGGACTGTTAAAATCCAGAGTAACAACATATAGATTTATTTATTTTTTTTTACTTTTATTTTGTATTTATTTTACCAAATTTAGCACAAACAAAACATGTACTTTTCAAGGACCCGCGTAAACCCTAGCAGCTGATGATTTCCAATGAAAATGTTTGTGTGTAAAAGTGTGTTTGTACCTCATCACAGTTAAAGACCAGCACTTGTCTTCCGAACAATCCTCCCAGGGCTTTGACCGACTCTGTTTTTCCAGTTCCTGCAGGTCCGTAAGGATTACCACCCAAACCCATCTTCATGGCCTGTGTAAGGGTGAGATAGCACTTATCCGTCAGCGGCGTGTGGACCAGTTTTGCAGCATTACCCTGGGAGAGAGAGAAAGAGAGATGGTTATACAATAATTGTTTTAAATAAAATGTTTATTATTATTTATTACCACTTTGATTGACGTTTTCCCTTTGTATGAGTCATAAGGAGGGAAAGCCCTGCCCACTAGTGACCATCTTTCTCTCATTAGTATAGGACGTTAGTCTTGTGTCTGAATCTGCCACTATGCTGACATATAGACATTAGTAGCTCCGCCCTCTTTTGAAAAGAGCCCAATCTCATTTGCATTTAAAGTAACAGTCACCAAAACGCCACAACTAGGATAAAAAGTCTAAAAGGGTCAGTTTCAGAGTTATAAAACACTATTTGTGTGCTATTTCGAGCTGAAACTTCAGATATACACTCTAGGGACATCAGAGACTTAGGGTGGTTTCACACCTGAGAATCGATTCAGTTGTTCCGAAACAGAGATTACAATTGTTACATTGTTGCTCTTTGCTCTTGGAGCGGTTCGCTTTCACACTGCAAAGTTTCTAATCGGACCAAAAGAGCTAAAACAAGTCACGTGCGAGTAAACTCTCCTCACATTGGTCAGAGTGTCAGGGTTTATTTTGCAGCGTCCCGCTAAGCTGTCAGGAGAGGAGGTGGTTTGATGGTGATTGACAGGGTGTGCGCGCGACGTGTCTGAGGAGAGATGCGGTGGGGAGGGGTGAGAAGGGTGCGCGACGTAGCCTATTTGAGGACCGGGAGGGAGACGGGAGATTACCGGGAGATCATCACTCGTTTGCGGGCATCCGGAGACTCGCAAAACATCCCGCCATACTCATAATTTTCTCTTCATATAGCCGTATGCCTATTACATATCCATAAAACACTGTGATATAACCGTGCTCGGATCGGATCGATTTCTCACTGTAATCGTGTTCGTTTCAATCGAGCCGAGACCACCTCATTCAAGCGATCTCGGAGAGATTACTTTGGCGCGGAACAGAGCGCGATTGCCCTGTTCACATATGCCAAACGAACCGCGCTAACTGGGCAAACGAGACACGTTCTGAAACAAAAGTGTAGGTGTGAAAGCACCCTTACTCTACATCTCGTAAAAAGGGACATAATAGGTCCCCTTTAAAACTGACTGCAAAATTTTAAAAAGTGGTGCTACGTGTGCTGTGATGGTAAATAAAAAGTGCCAACAACAATTGTTTTATAGTATCCATGCTAAAATACTAATTCTACTACTACTACTAATAATAATAATAATAATTCCTTACATTTATATAGCGCTTTTCTGGGCACTCAAAGCGCTTTACACAATGGGGGGGAATCTCCTCAACCACCACCGGTGTGCAGCATCCACCTGGATGACGCGACGGCAGCCATTTTGCACAAGACCGCACACCACACACCAGCTGATTGGTGGAGAGGAGACAGATTGATGATATGTCAATCATGATATGGGGAGGGTTAGGAGGGCATGATGGACAGAGGGCAGCGGGCAGATTTGGCCAGGATGCCGGGGTTAAACCCCTATTTTTTTTTTTTGAAGGACATCGTGGGATTTTTAACGACCACAGAGAGTCGGGATCTCGGTTTAACCTCTCATCCGAAAGACGGCGCTCACTGAGCAGTATAGCGTCCCCGTCATTATACTGGAGCATTAGGACCCACACAGACCGCAGGTTGGGCGCCCCCTGCTGGCCTCACTAACACCACTTCCGGCAGCAACCTAGCTTTCCCATGTGGTCTCCCATTCAAGTACTGACCGGGCGCAGCCCTGCTTAGCTTCAGTGGGCCACCATGTAAGAGTTGCAGAGAGCTAGCTGCCGAAAGTAGATGAGGTGATTAATTATGCTCATGTTCACGACGATGGTCATTTTCCACTATGTGAGCATTCAGTCTTATTTGCATATTCAGCATTCGTAGTTCAGCTTTGATCATTTGTGCTGCATTAAGAGTGTACTTCATGACCTAAACACTGATCTGATCACATGACCCTTACCTGGTACTCATATGTGTATCTGAAATCTGCGTCCACCATCTGTATGGAGCAGCTCTGGTCTGCATTCAGGTAAAAGCGCAGCTGCTTCTTCCACACCCAGTCGTCGGTGCTGTTAATCTGGGCTTCTCTCAGACTCTGCACCACTGAGATGTTGTGGATCACATCCAGAATCAGAGCCTTCAGTTTCATCTGCAGAACACGCGACTCTGCAAAACAAAACCAGCAGCACCAGGGCATCATCACTCATTATAAAGAGCAGGTCATGTGATGTTTTAAAAGTGGCCTAATATTGTGTTGGAACAGGTCTAGATGAATCTATGATCAGAAAACACTGTCATTTTCTCAGAATACAGTTGAAGTTACAAGTATTTTTCACCCTTCTGTGATTTTTTATTCTTTATGTTTAACAGAACAATTATTCCACAGATTTCCTATAATATTTTTCTCTTTTGTAGAAAGCCTTATTTGTTTTATTTCAGCTAGAATAAAAGGAGATTTAATTTTTTTAAACCATTTTAAGGTCAATAATATTAGCCCCTTTAAGCAATATTTGCTTTGGATTGTCTACAGCAGTGGTTTCCACACTTTTCAGCCCTTGAACCTCAAAATAATAATTCCAGTGACTCGCGACCCCCACTATCCTCGGAGGTGGTTCTAAACATATAAATATTGCACACAACGGTGCACACACACCAATAGGAACTATTTAAGCATATTGACAATCTAACAATCATATGATTTTTTATAGTCATTATTCATTTATTTAATTTAAAGAGCCCATATTATACATGAAAAAGGGTCATATTTTGATGTCCTCGTTTTGCGAAGTCTGAACTTACAAGGAGAGGATGCAGGACTGTGTGTGTAGGCTACTTAATATTGAGTAAAACCCCCAATCATAGAGGTAATTGTCTGCAGCCCTGCCTCCATTTTCAGATGTCTCTGGTTTCCCCCATCCACACTGAGACGGTGCAGCAGCGTTTTAGAATGAAAACGACCTCTTCAGTGTTTTTAAAACGCTTCGTTTTCAGCGCTCGAAAACTCCGCCGGTGTGGACGGATGGTGTAACCATAGAAAAAACGTATGCATTTTAAAACGAAAACGCATTATTGTAAACGGGGCCTTAGTATAGCTGATTAACCATGTGAATGGATGATAAGTGGCCTACTGGCCCATATTTATCAGCTGATAATCATTAGCTATGTTTCCATCCACCTATTTTTATGCGCATTTTGGATATGCGCATTAAAAAACGGTTGATGGAAACGCCAAGATGCGCAAAAAACATAAGCACATAACTAAGTAGGAGAAACTTTTTATTCGATAAGAAAAGATGCATATAAACTACAATGAAAACACTTTTACCGCACAAACTCCAGCATGCGTATTAAAAACGGTCATGTGATTTTGTTAGAAGAGATCATGTGATGATAAAAATTAGTGTGAATGGATAAACCAGCAGGCTGAGCACATTGTAAAACATCTGAACTGTTGTTTTGGTCATTATAAAGTCAAAGTCAAAGTCAGCTTTATTGTCAATTCAGCCACATGACATACAGAGAATCGAAATTGCGTTACTCTCAGACCCCAGGTGCTTAACATTAATATAAAATATATATATAAAAAAATAGTAGAGTTTAAGAAAAAGCATTACCGTTTCAGTATTGGTGCTATTATATTATTAATGACCTCCAGAATCAAAAGCATCTGTGCTCCGTCAGACGCGACCGCGCGTTCACTGCGTGTCAGGATTGCCTTCTGAGGCGCAAGTCATTTATTACATGAAGAAAAGATTGACGCAGCTTCTCCTACTGCAGCAAATTCAGTTTTTACTGTTGATATTTGCCGAAAGTTAATCAGAAAGTGATGATTTTGTACGCTTTGACTGTTGGATGGAAACACTGCTTTTTTCGCACGTCTTTTTAGCGATAATCCAGTTTTGCGCATACAGTTCATTCACATTTTTGGATGGAAACTTAGCTATTGATAACGCCCATTTAATGGAGTGATAACCTTCAAAGCGGGTGGTGCCGTAAAGGTGTCAATGTTTAACATTCTGCCGTAAAATCAATCTGCTGCAACTAACACTATTGCTCTGTCACTAATCTAGCGTGATAACTCCAGGGGTTGCAATCCAATGTTAAAAAAATTAAAGGCTGATGGCGTTTTATTTGCATGTTGTATTTTTATGCAACTGATCACTACTATTTTCATCTTCTGTAGGTTATGGATAAAATATGGTAATTCTAATAGTTTAATAACATTCATGAGATTTTGGAAAATCACCAAGCGACCCCCCCCACCCCACCCCCCATTGTCTCGCGACCCCAACTTTGGTCTACAGAATAAACCAATGATGACTTGCCTAATTAACCTAGTTAAGCCTTTAAATGTCACTTTAAGCTAAATACTAGTATCTTGAAAAAATATACTAGAGGAAATAAATATACAGGAGGGCTAATAATTCAGGAGAGCTAATAATTCTGACTTTCATTCTATTAAAAACACACGAATTTACTGATATATCCCAATGACTGTAAAAAAATATGGACGACGCGACAGCCGCTTTTCCCACTGAACGCCTTGAGGGCAAAACGCCTGCTTGACGGGCACAAACTGTCGCAAAAGACTGCTGAAATTGGAGCCTTGACATGCGCAGAAGGACTGTCTGATGGAGCCAGAGGAGGAGCCGTGAAAATGAGCGGAGTCGAGCTTCCAACCAAACGCTTTATGTAAAATCAACCACGCCCCCCGAACTTCTCAGCATGCGTTTGCTGTCATATCAACACAAATGGATGTCATAACGTTAACAAATATGAGGGTTTTATATATTCAATTGCGCCAGCTCCGGGCCGCAGCCCGGGCTGATTCCGGCTCGCATGCGGCAGCGCCGGCTCGCTCGGCCGCCGCATCTGGCTCGATTGACTCGGCCTGGAATCGGGCAGTGAGTCCAGGCATCCGGAGTAGGTCCAGCAGAGGTAGTCAGTCTGAGGGGTAAGTCTCTGGCAGGCGAGAATCTAACTTTTAGCTGGAGCTGGCCCGAGTGTATTTTGCTATCTGGGTGGTTAGGCGTGTATCAGCAAACTAATAAAGCCCGAAAAAAGCCCTGACCTTAGCGAATAAACAGTGTTCCACCAGGATCATGTATGTCAGAAACTAGTTTACTGCTGAACTCATTTTATCATAGTAAAATAACACAGAAATCGAATAATAACACTTCAGTCTCCTGCCGAAGCTCAGACGCGCTGCTTTGAGAAACTGTCAATCACAGCTGTCAATCACGATGACACGCCCAGCATTAAATTACTGCTAAAAACAAACTGTTTACAAAAATGAAGATCTGCACCTATTTCAGCACAATAACCAGTGCCTTAATCGACCAGAACCATCTTTCGGGACATTTTACTGCAAGTGTAATAATTTTTTTTATTTGGGCTCAAGTCTTCTTCATTAACACGGAGGAGGCGGGCTTTATGACTTGTACTGCAGCCAGCCCCCAGGGGGCGATCTAACGGCCGAGACCTTCACTCAAACGCAGGCTTGCGGCACACTTGATATATCCACATGAAATTGGGCTTTGCAGAATAACAAATGCGGACTACTAGAAAGAGAGCAGGATATGACACAATAATCAGCTTATCACAATTATGGATTTTACATAATAGGCCACAATCCAGATTGAATTTGGATTAATTGCACAGCATTAGTATATACTGTAATCAATCTCCTGGAAGTGATTCTAATGGATGTCTGAAGGCAGCAGCAGCAGTTTTTCCCCTTACACACAGAATTAGCCATAATCAGTGTTAACAGTGTGACTCATCAGAGGCTCCATTTACTTCAGTTTATAGTGAATCTCACTGGAGCTGCGGTGAATAAAGCCCTGAGCTCATAAAGAGAGCTTTATGGACGCTCGCATCGCTTTATTCATTTGATTAACCTGACGATTAGCAAACGCTATAAATATACAGTTAAAGACTTAAAAGCTTTATTCAGATTCACTAGCAGGCTAAAAGACACACTGAATGTGTTAAATAACACACTGTGTCAATAGACTCGCACACACACATCAACTTTATATCAAAATGAGGACATCATTAAAGTTAAGTATACTTTAATGTATATAATTATATGGAAAGTTCAGATAAAAATACTTTTCAATCTCATGAAAAGCAAACAAAGAAATAAATTAAAGGAATCACTCATAACTTTAAATGGAGGTGGTATAGTGGCTTAGTGGTTAGCACTGTGGCCTCACAGCAAGAGGGTCGCTGGTTCGAGTCCCGACCGGGCCAGTTGGCATTTCTAAATGGAGTTTGCATCTTCTCCCTGTGTTGGTGTGGGTTTCCTTCGGGTGCTCCGGTTTCCCCCACAGTCCAAACACATGTGCTATAGGGGAATTAACTAAATGAGCCGTAGTGTATGAGTGTGTGTGTGTGTGTGTGTGTAAATGAGTGGTTATGGGTGTTTCCCAGTACTGGGTTGCAGCTATAAGGAAATTCGCTGCAAAAAAAACATATTTTGGAATAGTTTGCGTTTATTAAACAGTAAGAATGATTAATAAATCCATATGAAACAGTCCCTTAAAGGTCACATCTTGTCTTCAGTTTCGGGCTCAGGCGCGCTTCACACTCACACAAAAGCATGCCACGCCAAAGCCCAAGTGAACCGTGCCTGAGCCCGATTCAGAACACTCACACATCTTAAACAATCCGGGATATGGGCCTGGGCATGGTTCGAATAGCACAGTGTGAGTAGGCCCTAAGCGACGTCATCACCTGAAGACACAGTATCACCGAGGTGGTCTTACAGCCAAGTAGGTCTGGGCCTGCCGTAAATGGCCAAGTTCCATTGTAACATTTGGTTTTGTAAACAAAAAAAAACGTTTTGCAAATATATATAGCTTTTATTTTATTGCAAATAATTACGTTTTTTTTGCACTGCTTAAATTTTATTTACAGTTCTTTTTTTGTTTGCAAATTTAATTTGTATTTCTCAAAAACTTAATTTTAACTTTGCAGTTCTTTATTTTTGCTAGCAAAATTATTTGTTATATAATTAACTAATTAATTTTTGCTCAATACTTTTTTTTGCAAAACTTTCGTTTATTTTGCAAGTATATATGGCCCTAGGTTGACTCCATATTAATGGCTTATTTTCCTTAATGCAAAATATAATCTACAACTCTAAACTGAATTCTAAAACACATTATAGGTTGTTGTTGTTGTTCTTGTTATTAACTAAAACATATTACAAAGATTTTTGTCAACTGAAATAAAATTGACATGCAATAATATATAACTACATAGATAAAATGTGGCCAGCAATATTTTAAAGCACAAAAATGACGTACTGATATTAAAAAGAAAACTAAAACTGAAAAAGAGAATGCACTACTATACAAGTCCAAATATAAAATATAAACAAAACAACTGTAAAAATACTAGAAATGTAATTACAATTAAAATAAAAATGCAAAAAAAAAAAATCTCATTCAGACTATGAAGAAAAACAACAATATTAAAGGTACCCTGAAATTAAAATAAAACCTTTTAGATGTTAGTTTTAGTCTATACTAAGTAAGTATATCTATAAGCTAGTTTGCTCCAAAACACTGACAACATTTTGTTTATGAGATACAAAACTGATTTAAACATGTAAAGCTTGCATTTTCGCATTTCCCCCTAAATGGATCAACATCTTTATTCATGCATTTCGTTGCACTGCATTTCGTTGCATTGTACTTGTACATGTGTAATGACAATAAAGTTAAATCTAATCTAATCTAATCTAAAATGTCACCTTATACTTCAGTTTCTCATTAAATCTTTTAACCAATCAAATGCTCTCTATCTAGTATGTGATATGCCCTGCTCCCTTCTTCTCATTTGCTCTTCATTTAATGTGCTTGAGCTTAACTACTTTCACTGGCAGAGCTGTGATAAAACAAAACACAATTAAAAGGGGAGGGGCTGCTCCATGCCCCGCCCTCTCTTCATGTTTTGGTTGTGATTATGTCAAACATCGAATAAAAAAAAAAATGCACATTGTGCACTGAGGTTACCTGTGGTGTTGTCAGTGCTGGTGTCCACACTGGTGTAGTTCTCCAGTTTGGCCGTGAGCTGCTGCTCCAGCTGATGGAGGCTCTGCTGCCGGATGCTGATCTCCACAGCAGCTGTGAACTCAATCTGCTCAGCCAGACACAGAACCTGGAAACACACAGATACTTTTGATGAACTGCAGACGCTCACAGAGGGTGTATGTGTGTGTGTGCTTGTTTATGTGATTTATGAGGACACACATTGGTATATTAATATGGGTAAGACCAAGGTATTACACTGTTAAGGTGGTTTATGAGGACATTTTATGGTTTAAAATCATACTTAATAGGGTTGAAAAGTTTTTCAACAATCTTCCTGTGAGGGTTAGGTGGTGTAGGGCCATATAATACACTGTTTTTATGGTAAAAACCAGTGTTTCTCAACTGGTCACGGGAACATTTTAGTGGATGTGGTCAAAAAAACAACAAAAGTTTAATTTAAAACTTATTTTAGACTTTTATTTTGAAATGCATGCACGACAACCCTACCGCTTGACATGTGAAACTTCATTAATTTCATTTTAATTATAGCAACAAATATGTTAAAGCGCAAGTACGACCCTGAATATGTAAAGTATGGATTTACATATATTGACGGCAAAAAAGACTTAAAGCCTCAGGGCTCTACTTTGACAGTCCATGCGCAGAGCGCAAAACGCAGGGCGCAAACGCTTTCAGGGCGTGTCAGAACGCATTTTTGCTAATTTAAGGACGGGAAAATCCACTTTGCGCCATGGCGTAAGGAAACCTTTACGCACAGACATCAATTAGCCTATAAATAATTAATTTCATTTGTTAAGCGCAAAACTATTCCTAAATTCAGTTCTAATTTCCAGCAAATTAATAAATTAACAATAATAACGATGTGTGCTCAAAATACTGAGTTATTTCCAAATACACCTGCCATGCCCGATATGGTCTAAAATTTGACAGGTGGACAAATCTAAGCTTGTTTTTAATAAAAAGAAATATAAATATGGATATAATAAATAATACTGCTAATAATAATAACATTATACAAAAGCAAATTGAATGAACTGAAAAAGCCTCCTGAGATGAAGAAAGTAAGGCAGTGGTTTTTAAATCTTCATGTAGGCTAGAAATTAATATTTTGTAATATTTTATTAATTTATATTTATATCCTGTATATATCCTTATTATATATATATATATATATATATATATATATATATATATATATATATATATATATATATATATATATCATTAAGATATTATATATTTTTCATATGTAAAGATATTTGCGTATTGCTCTGCATATTGTGTGTAGTGTGTAAGCCAGGCGCACTTTGCACCAGACAATAGACCGACTTTGTTCTGGTCTAGAGATCAGACTATTTACAGTTTCTCAAAATAGCAACGCGCCAAAACACGCAACCTTTATTAGACCAGAACGCCTATGGGCGCACATTTGAGCGCTAATGCATTTGCTATTTAAACAGCGTGGCGCAACACCTCAAAATGACCCGTGCGCCGAGCTAAAAGTACAAAAAGACTATTCCGCCGTGCTTTGCGCCACATTGCGCCGGGTGTATGATAGGGCCCTCAGTGTGTCAAAAGTAGTGAGGTGCTCTCACAAGAGAGCATGAAACCTTCTGAATTAAAACGACATTTAGAAACCAGACAACATGTTTTATGAACAGTTTAGTTTATGCTAACTGAACCTTTCCTTACCCAAACCACCTTTTACAGTATTTGTCATTTTTACTTTGTAATATTTCTATAATTTGATACATTTTGTTAAATGACAGCAATAAAATATTGTTTATTTGTAAGTGTTGGTGATTGTCTTATGATTTATCTGTCACTACTTGTGTATGTTGATAAATAAATACAAATTAATTATAATTCCTATATTATAGTTCCTAAAAAATGTGGGTCGCGGCTTGATGACCATGTAAAAATGTTGGTCCCATGGCTAAACCAGTGGAGAACCACTGGTATAAACTACATTACGCCTATAGAGAGTCCACTCAAACCCAACATGTATCTCTCTGAGTGTGTGTGTGTGTGTGCGTCTGTCTGTATGGGTGTGTTTTACCTGCGATGGAAAGTGTGTGGGATCCACATTTCCTTTCTTTCCAGCATTCACACACTCACACAGAAGATGTTTGAGAGTGTTTTTCATCTCTGCGGCGAGAGCGCTCAGCCAAACCTAACAACACCCACAAAACTGCATATAATAAAACCATTTTTGTGTGTGCGTGTATACACGCACACACAAAAATGGTTTTATTAGAGTATTCTATGAGTATATATATATATATATATATATATATATATATATATATATATATATATATATATATATATATATATATATATATATATATATATATATACACATACATACACACACACACACACACACATATACATACATATACACATATATGTATGTATATTTGTGTGTGTGTGTGTGTGTGTATGTATGTATATATACACTTCTTATTGGATACATATATACATATAATAGATTACAATAAAACATATATAAACCAAATATATATTTGTTAATAAAAACAAATATTAAAGGGCACCAATTTTAACAATTTTTCCAGTCTTCTGTGTCACCAGATTGTGTCTGTAAAGTTTCAGCTCAAAATACCCATCAGATCATTTATTATAACTTTTTAAATCTGGGAAATGTGAGCTGTTTGGACATTGTGGCTGTTTTTGTTGCCTGTGCCTTTAATGCTAATGAGCTGGTTTTTCCCGCCCACCGTTCCCACATGCATGTCGCAGCCATAGCCTTCATGTAGACAAACAGCTCAGTGACAGACAAGAATGAAGCAGATCTCCCTTACTACAGTAAGAACTTTCACAATAGTTCTTTGATGTATTTGTTGTGGAGTTAATTTAAGACTTTCTGAAGCGATGAGTCTCACACTATGACGTTACAAAGTTCGCTCGTGTGCACGAGCACACACACACACGTTCGCTTTGCAGGGCAAATGTGACAGGATACACACTAATATCCACTGCTGTATGGACATTGTCATGTTATTGTACAAAATAAACCTGATTTAACGTCCACAAACCAGGATTGAAGCGTCCTCTTTCATAATTGTATTGACACTATGCGGCTGTGGTGATGAATTACATAGCGATATTACTATCTATATAACAAACATGCACTGTTTTAAAAACTCATTCTCGATCACACTTGATGATCACAGAGAGCTGAACAGCTCTTTTAATCCCAGTTGCTTTGTGCACGTCCTGTCTTGTTGATATGATTATACATGTTACTACAGAGACATGTTAATGAGCAGCTGTCAATCAATTCGGTGGGCGGGGAACCAGCACTCCTACGTCAAGTTGCAGTCAGCCTCAAAATGCGAGGGATTTGGGTCCTATTTTAACATCAGGAAATTAAAAAAAAGAGATTTATTGTGTTTATATCACTCCAATATGACTGTGGACACACTATACCTACACATACTTCTGTCCAAACAGCTTACAAAAGATGATTTTCATCATAGGTGCCCTTTAAAACCAATATTACATATAAAACAATACATAAGCATGCGTAAATACAAATACAGCATTTCTATAAACATTTAAAAAATAAAAGTAAATCAATGCAATGCAATAATAAAAACAGCAGGTGTGTCAGTAAAGGTTTCATGTATCCTGAAGCATGAGCTCAGACCTCGACGTCGCTGGAGATGCAGATGGTGTTGATGAGTGGCACCGTTTCGCCCTCTAGTGACTTCATGGCTGTGATGCTCTGAAAACTCTGATCAAACTCCACACTGCTGATCCCTTCAACACACAAACACCACGCATGACAAATCTGTGTAATGACATGATGGGTAAAACAGGCATTACAAATAACAAAGGTGACTTATGAGGACGCTGACAATGCCCCCATTTCTAAAAACAATTATAAATCAAACAGAGTGAGTTTTATTCAGAAAGTAAAAATTCAGTTTTCAGTAAGGGGTAAAGCCTGTTTCACACCGCAAGCGTAAGCAGCGCACGAGCAGAGCGTGTTTTTTCGGCGTCCATTTTAGCTTTCATACTGCACGCTAGAGGTCTGCATTCCCGCCGGACCTGACCAGATTTCTGCGGCGCGGGAATACATTTCCAAATATTGAGCGGGAGCGGTCGGTAACAGGTTTAATTTGGGACGGGAGCGGGCCGTCTAGCAATATCGCTCCCGACTCCCGAGTGAGCAGGCGTATGTATGTGTGTAAATGAAATAGCGCGATGCTGTGTTTAGCTTGTTTGTTGCTGTGTGTGTATGTGTGTGTGTGCGCATGCGCGAATGAGAGGTGTGTGTGTGTGTGTGTGTGTGTGTGTGTGTGTGTGTGTGTGTGTACGTGCGAATGATAGGTGTGTGTGTGTGTGTGTGTGTGTGTGTGCGCATGCGCGAATGAGAGGTGTGTGTGTGTGTGTGTGTGTACGTGCAAATGACAGGTGTGTGTGTGTGTTTGTGCGCACGAATGAGAGAGAGAGCGCTTTGCCTGTGTGTGTGCTTGGTGCTTATGTGTGTGTGTGTGTGTGTGTGTGTGTTAGTGCACGCGAATGAGAGAGAGAGCTTTGTCTGTGTGTGTGTGCGTGTTTATACAGACAGCTTGTTATAGGCTGTCTGGACTCTGTATAGCTGGGTGGTTTTCGGTTTCGTTCTCCCACCCGCTCTTTAGCGGGATCGGGGGCGGCGGGTAGAAAAAGGGGCGGGGCGGGCAGCGGGACAACAAATGCTGAATGTAAGCCGGAGCGGTTAAGCTCGGGCTAAAACCTGGCAGGTGCGGGCGGGAGCGGGATTCAAAATTTAGTCCTGCGCAGATCTCTACCGCACGCAGCAGCAGCGCATCAGAGTGAGGCGTGAGCGTCGCTGAAGCAGCAGTGCAGCGATAGTTATGCCGCTGGGCGATTTTTGCTGCGCTGCTCACGCTCAATTAAAGTGACAGTGCACTGATAATGACCAAAACACATTGAATGACAGAAAAAAGAAGCAACTTTACCCAATAAATGCGTCAATAATGTCAACTGATTTATAAATAGTCAATCAAATGAACTTAAACGATTAAAAACTGCAACAAATATTTATTTAGGCCAGAACTACACAACCAAATGTAAAACAATTTTAGTATCCGTTTTGCTTAAGTTGCATGCAAGTGTTGCAGGAGAGATGAAGTGGCAGCTTTAATGCCTAGTTCAGACTGCGTGATTTTAGCCCCGATTTTGGCTCGCCGACAGGTTTTGAGAAATCACCGACAAGTGCTCTAAATCACAGGCAAATCGCTGCTCGTGCACGTGAGTGACAATCACACAGTATGAACGATCAAAGACGCGATCTGAGAGAATCACAGATGAGTCGCCGATGCCTGTGAGATATTTGGCGTGCTGAATATCTGGAGCTGTCGGCGATTCAAATCATGCCGTGTGAATTGAGTTTTGACTGAAAATAACATCAGCGATCGCCTACAGCCAATGAGAGAGCAGCGTTCACTTGTGTGTGTGTGTGTGTGTGTATACCTGCTGCAGGCCAGCGGGAGGCTGGGGGGGGGGGAGTTAAAAGCGCTCTTTTTCGGTTTATTTGGACCCACGAAATGGAGGAAAACTAGTGGAGGTTTGACAGGACTCAGGAGCACCCGTGTCTGTTTGACGTTTCATACAGAAAGAAATTAGTTTATTATCGACGTTGAGGAGAAATGGCTAATTCCCTTTAAACCCAGGTGAGCAAACATGTACATGTTCTACCCCATTAAAGGCTTCTTCCTCATTATGTAGTTAATAACAAAAGATATACGACGTGTTTTTGGCTGTAAGACGTAGTTTGGACGAAGTTGTCGATTCTTCCTATAGTAGTCATGCAATGTGAAAGTCCCTGTCGCCGATCCATCTTGCAATGTAAACAAAGCAGTGACGAAACGCAAGCCCAGATAGCCATGCAGTGTGAAAACATCTGTGACACGACTAGTTTGAAAATCATGCAGTCTGAACTCGATGTGTATGTGTATGTGTAGGTATGTGTGTCACCTGCAAAGAGTTTCTTCAGGTGTGTGTGTATGACAGTAGGGTTTGTGGCCTGTCCTAGAATCTCCAGCAGATCGTCGTCTCCGATGAAGTAAAACCGAGGAAATGCAGAACGCTTCTCCTGAAGGGGTCACAAAGGGGTCGGTTGTCATCAAAGAAATTATTAAAGTAACAAAAATCACACACACACACACACACACACAACCTAAATTAAACACAAAGGTACAAAACATAAAATACTACACCAAAATGTTTACATATGCATTTATATGCTTTTATACAGTGCATGACCGTGCATTTGTTTTGCACTAAAATTAGTCATTAGCAATGTCATATTGTTTTTGCTGCGTGTCAAACAGCATGTGTAGATACTTCCTGCAATTAAATAGCAAATTGTGGCATGCTGCAAACATTTGCATCTTATGTTTTATTGATGATGTCAACTCGAATTTGAAAACACAAAAGTCGACTTCCAAAAGTCTAAAGTCGTTCAACCCCTAGTACACACACTATTATTATTCCTAAAAATTAAATAAGCATTACAAATACTTTTTAATTTAGTTGTGTGAAATACTTTAATGCCGGCTTTACCTCCAGGAACTCGTTGAGGGATTTCTGGCAGCGCTGTAACTGGTCCAGGATGGTGACCAGAGAGTTCCTGATTCCTGCTCGAGTGGTGAGAGACACGACCCTGCTGTCCCTCTGAACGTCTGACATGATGGCCCTTCACACACAACATGTGTTATTAGTATGCCCACACGCAAGATGTTCAGCCCATCATTGATTCTGTTTATTTACTGTAAATGTGTGTAAATATGTATTTATTCAGTTTTTAAATTAGTTTCAGTGAAATTATTGACTAATATGAAAATATTTATACGATTTATTTACAGTGCAGTTTGTAAAGTAATTTTTTCTTTTAGTAGATATATTATATTAGAGACTGGCTTTGTTTACCAAATAAAGTGGATCTAATTGGATCTGCATTGTAAACATTAAATACAAGTTAAAAATGTTTTACGTTTTATTTTATACATTAAGGTTTTAGGGTCACACTCTACAACTAGATTCTTAAAGTTTGAGGACAAACTTTGAGACTGGCTTGTGAACGCCTGATGGTAATAGTTTATTTAGTTTAAACCGTTTTAAAAAGTATGAAAAGATGGATGGATGGATGGATGGATGGATGGAGGGAGGGTGGGTGGGTGGGTGGGTGGGTAGGTGGGTAGGTAGGTAGGTAGGTAGGTAGGTAGGTAGGTAGGTAGGTAGGTAGGTAGGTAGGTAGGTAGGTAGGTAGGTAGATAGATAGATAGATAGATAGATAGATAGATAGATAGATAGATAGATAGATAGATAGATAGATAGATAGATAGAT
>NC_141035.1:47937500-47940000 GCF_052040795.2 Danio rerio
CTTTAATTAGGGATAACACAACTCTTACACTACACAGTTGTGTACATAAGTGCACAGTGTGACAATTGGGACGCAACTAATGTTTAAAAGTGCAATACAAAAACACATCACTAATTTTAGCTAAACACTCCAGAAGACATGAACACAAGCCATCAGACACACTATAGACCAGTGGTTCCCAACCTGGGGTCCGCGCCCCCCTAAGGGGGGCGCCAGAGTTCACAAGGGGGGCGCGGGAGAGGATAAGTGTTGAGGTAGAAAAAGGCATAAAAATGCTCCACTATTATATAGGGCTGTACAATTAATCGAAAATCCGATTTCAAACGATTATAAAAAAAAAAGCATTAATCGAGATAAATGATTATTGCATCATATACCGCCACCTTTCCAGTTGTACACTGTTGGTCTTAAAAGCGCGAACGAGCGCGTGCTTATGTGTGTGTGCAGCACGCACACGCAGCCAGAAGCATGCGGCCGGTCAGCATTCACTCCCATTCGCACACTGAGACGAGCAGAGGAGCGCAGACATCTAAAGTCATTAACGTGAGCGCTTTAACGGTCAAATAGGTGTCAAAACGCGATGTTTAGTGATTATTTATATTCACCATCATTTGTGTAATAAACAAACGAGTTGAGGATCAAAAGACGTGAAAGAGAAACTAAAGAGACAGCGAGAAATATTCCTGCTGCCGCCTGTTTTTATGATTATTAATCAAACAACGAGAAAATCCCTCAGTCTTGACTGAAGGACTGCTGTGTTTTTCTTACAGTGAAGATGCTTAAAGCACAGTTTGTTTATTTTTTCTATTCTATTGTATTTATTTCTCTTTCCTTTGCAGGGTGGAAAATAACTGTATGTAAACACTTGAAGTCAGAATTATTAGCCCTCCTGAATATTAGCAACCCTTTTCCTCCCAATTTCTGTTTCATGGAAAAAAGTTTTTTTTAAACTTATTTCTGAACATAATAGTTTTAATATCTCATTTCTAATTACTGATTTCTTTTATCTTTGCTATGATGACAGGTCAAAATACAAGCATTCAGATTAAAGTGCAATTCAAAGGCTTAATTAGGGTAATAAGGCAAGTCATTGTATAACAGTAGTTTCTTCTGCAGACAATCAAAAATATTTATTGCTTAAGGGGGCTAATAATAATGACCTTAAATTGGTTTCAAAATATTTAAACCTGCTTTTATTCTAGCTAAAATAAAATAAAATATTATTAAAAAATACTGTTAAAATTCCTTGCTCTGTTAAACATAATTTGGAAAATATTTATAAAAAATAAAAATAAAAAAATTCTCAGGAGCGCTAATAATATTGACTTTAACTGATAATCGTTTTGAATAATCGTGATTACAATTATGACCAAAATAATCGTGATTATGATTTTTCACAAAATCGAGCAGCCCTACTATTATATATGTATTTTTAAGTACAAAAAAAAAAAAAAAAAAAAAAAAATATATATATATATATATATATATATATATATATATATCAAAACACATGGTTAAAATTACAACATAATGGTAAAAATAATTAAAATGAATAACTTTAAATAATTATTTAAATTTAGCTCACTCACGCAATGTGCTTGTCAACGTGTAAAGGCAAAATCAAAACAAAATCGGCAGAGAAATCGTAAATGCAGTGATTCTTTAGAGGTGAAGAAAAAGATTAGACAGTATGACAAAGCCTACCTAAATTTTGGTTTTATTGATGGCCAAGACAAGTTAAAACTGATTAATTTATATTTTCTATACATATTATATATTAATATTACACAAACACACACATACAGTATATATATATATATATATATATATATATATATATATATATATATATATATATATATATATATATAGTACATGGGTGTGTGTGCGTGTGTATTTAAATGGTGGGGGGGCTCCAATGTTTGTATATGTTCATGGGGGGGCCCCTAAGAAAAAGGTTGGGAACCACTGCTATAGACCATTTCAATGTGGTGATGTCATTGGCCCATGAACATTTCCTGTTTGTTACCAAACAATTACATTACTGTAACAAGAGGCAATTTAATCATATCTTAATGTCAAAACAGCTTTCATAACATTATTTATCAATATGTGGCTCTTTTTGGAGGCTATAGAAATTAAATATATAAAACAGGAAATACATTGGGACTATCGTTTTCGTTTACATCCCTCAAAATGGTCTATAGCGAAAGCGGTGAGTAATCCAGCGTGTGACCTTGTATCTGTCCACTTCCTTCTGCAGTTTGACAGACATGCTGCTGTGCTCCTCCAGCTTCCTCAGACGATCATGCCACGCGAACAGAAACTCCTCAAACACGTGAGTCTTACTCCTGCACGCACAGATCAAACATATAGCGTTCAGACACAAACACTCGCACTCAGAAGTCATCGGAATAAACATCTGAAAACTGCATTAGCTACTAATAAAAACACTGTTACATGTACTAATTAGATTTTATGCAATGCTTACTTTTAGACA
>NC_141035.1:47945000-47975000 GCF_052040795.2 Danio rerio
AGATGAGAGCTCTGCTAGTCGGACTTCTCATCAAGCATCTCCCGCTGGATCTAATCTCACTATATTTATTAAACGTGATATTTCATTCATCTTGTTGTCTTTATCTAACGACATATTCCCTGACTTTGGTCTTTTGAATATATTATTGTTCTCAGGTAACGTGTTTTGGCTAAGCGCAAAGATAAGTTAATGATTAATGTAAGCACGTAGCCTACATTCTGTATATTGACTGATCGCTTGCCTTTGTTTCCTATAATGTATAAACTTATTGTATGTTATACTTTTATAATGGCCATTATCGATTATTAAAACTGATATTCAGCAAAAGAGAGGGTGTGTTTCGTATTTTCACTGAAATTGAAAGGAGAAAGTTGTTATCGGCTGTGTTTTGTTATAAATATCCACACAGTGAAGATGACGCTCATATATGCAGCATGATGTCTCAGCATTTCTGCTTTCTGTTAAGTTGCTAATATTAAAATGAAAATAGGCAGTTCCTTATATCATGTTTACATTTTATTGTTGAGAAAGTGAAACAACGTAGCCAGGGTGATGTGAATGAAGTTATACAGTACACTGCTCCCTTTGAAGATTTACCCGTGTCCTCGGTATAGTCTGTTTTCCATATCAAACCGAGAAGAAGAGACTGCAGCCTTGATCAAACTTGCGAAGTCTGAACTTATAAGGAGAGCATGCAGGACTGAACTGTGAGTGTAATTGTACTTAATATTGAGGAAATGCCCCAATCAAATAGGCAAATGTCTGCAGCCCTGCCTCCGTTTTCAGATGTCTCCGTTTTTCCATCATCCACACTGAGACGGAGCAGCAGCGTTTTAGAATGAAAACAGCCTCTCCAGCGCTTTCGAAACGCTCCGTTTTCGGCGCTCTAAAACTCTGGCGTTGTGTGGACGGATGACGTAAACGTAGCAAAACTTATGCGTTTTAAAACGAAAACGCATTAGTGTAAACGGGGCCTAACACAGCGGATGCCGTTCTAGCTGCAACACATCACTGGGAAACACCTATACACACTCATTCACACACATACACTATGGACAATTTAGCATGTCTTTGGACTTGTGGGGGAAACCGGAGCACCCGGAGGAAACCCACGCCAACACGGGGAGAACATGCAAACTCCACACAGAAATGCCAACTGACCCAGTCTAGGCTCGAACCAGCAACCTTCTTGCTGTAAGGTGAAAGTGCTACCCACTACGCCACCCCTATTAAATTATATATTTATTATAGATTTTGTGGCTTATTTACTTTTATTTGACAGCACAATAAATGACAGTAAATGAAGGAGGAGAGAGTGTGGAAAGGATCAGGAAAGGTCCATGAGCCTGGTTTCGTACTCCGGGACTGCGCTGTTGTGTTGTACGTCGGCTCTCTAATCACTCTATCAGCACCGACAAGTTTTTTTCAATGATTTTTAGAACTATATAATTTTTGAAATGTGAAAATCACTTTTATAAGGGGTTTACACACCGTTTTGTGGCAACAGTGTGTGAATATATCCAGCCTCTAATAGTAAAAATGTATAAATTATATAGTTTAATTTAAATAATGAAGAATGATCGAGACATACATGAGTTTTGTGCGAGTGTTCTCCAGCTCGCTGAACTCGGCCTGTCGCTCCCGGATGATCTGAACGCATCGCTGCAGAGCCTCATGATCTCCAGCCTCGATGATGTCATTTCCGGGTTTGAGCTGATCCCAGCGCGCTCTGAACTTCTGCAGGTCCTGCTGGTAAACCTGAACACGAGATTCCACGTTCCCTTTCATCACCTCCACCTGAGAGACGATTTACAGATCAAAACTATTGCCAAATACACAAAATAATGCCGTTTAACAACTTCTTTCTGTTTTAACAACTTCAAAGTTTTAGTTTTAATGTTGGCATTATTTCCATATTTCAATTATTTTGTTTTAACAAAAATAATAATAAAACACAAACTAAAAAGAAAAAAAAATAGAAAATAAAAACCTAAAATTAATTACAAACATTAATAGATTTGCATTTTCAAAGTAATATTTTCCAGAATTATTTTTTTCCATTTTAATTGGCTATATTTGTGCTAAATTTCACAAATACACACATATTTACATATACACACACATATTTTTTTATGATTATAAAAAATTTATTTTAAAAATGACATTAAAAGTCTTTTCATAAAAAAAGAACAAAAAAAGTATTAAAATTACAATATTAAAACAAAAATAGAAAACATGAAGCTAAAATTTTATTCAAAATATAAATACATTTGTATTTTTATTCAATTAATGACTATTTAAATGTATTAGGTAAAGTAATAATAAATTTCCTGAATTATTTTTGTTTTTTGTCATTGTAATTAGGAGGCTTTATTCTATACTTTTACTATATTTCCAGATTAGTTGTAGTAATTGAATTACCCAATTATAAATATTTTTATAATATTATTTTTATTAACTAATTATAAATAACTATAAATATAAAAATTATTATCAGTGAATACAATAAAAATGGCAAATATAGAAATAATATTCCCCTGCTTATTACAGAAATAAATAAATGTTTGTTTTAAATAGTTTTAAATGTGTGTGTGTGTGTGTGTGTGTGTGTGTGTGTGTTATTAGTGTGTCTGTACCTGTTCTCTGATCATGAGCTGATGACTCTCCATCATGAGTTCAAATTTGTCCCATTTAGCTCTGAGGGAGCTGATGGTGTCCAAACCTCCACCTGCCACCGAGCGCAGCAGCCTGTTCTTCTCCTCCGCCTGCTGGAACTGAGGCAGAACCTGCACACAACATCAAAACAACATCAGCACGACATTCACACAAGACCAACGCAACAGACACATATTTGGTTAAAGTCAGAATTATTAGCCTCCTTGAATTTATTTTTCTTTTTTAAATATTTCACCAATAATGTTTAACATATTCAGGAATTTTTCACAGTATTTCCTATAATATTTTTTCTTCTGGAGAAAGTCTTATTTGTTTTATTTCGACTAGAATAAAAGCAGTTTTTAATTTTTACTAAACTATTTTAAGGTCAATATTATTCGCCCCCTTACGCTTTTAAATGTCACTTTAAGCTGAATACTAGTATCTTAAAAATTTCTAGTCAAATATTATTTACTGTAATCATGGCAAAGAGAAAATAAGTTATTAGAAATGAGTTATTAAAACTATTATGTTTAGAAATCTTCTTTCCGTTAAACAGAAACTGAATATACAGGGGGACTAAACATTCAGGAGGGCTAATAATTCTGACGTTGTAATAACATCACACACTCAGATCTATATGTGAAGCAGAAACTGTTTAAGCCAAATCTAAACACAAATAGTGGTTGGGTGTTTTAATGAGACTCATATTTGAAGGAACAGTTTACCAAAAAAATGTCAAATTTGTATAATTTTTTCACCCTCCATTTACAAACATGTTTATTTTTTCTGTTGATTACAAAAGAAGACATTTTGAAAAATGTTGGACACCTGTAACCATTGACTTCCATACCATTTTTCCCCTACTTTGTACAGTTGAAGTCAGAATTATTTGCCCCCTTTTGATTTTTTTTTTCTTTTTTAAATATTTCCCAAATGATGTTTAACAGAGCAAGGAAATGTTCATAGTATGTCTGATAATATTTTTTTCTTCTGGAGAAAGTCTTACTTGTTTTATTTCGGCTAGAATAAAAGCAGTTTTTAATTTTTTAAAAAACTATTTTGGGACAAAATTATTAGCCCCTGTATGCTAATTTTTTTTAAAATAGTCTACAGAACAAACCATTATTATACAATAACTTGCCTAATTACCCTAACCTGCCTAGTTCACCTTATTAACCTAGTTAAGCCTTTAAATGTCACTTTAAGCTGTATAGAAGTGTCTTGAAAAATATCAAGTAAAATATTATTTACTGTCATCATGACAAAGATCAAATAAATCAGTTATTAGAAATAGGTTTCTAAAACTATTATGCTTAGAAAGTATGCCCTCCATTAAATAGAAATTGGGGAAAAAAATAAAAAGGGGCGCTAATAAGTCAGGGGGGGCTAATTATTCTGACTTCAACTCTATGTTAATGAAAAAGGATTCAAACCACTTGAGGGTGAACGGAAAGTCAATTTTTAATTTAGGGTGAACTGTGCCTTTAAGACAATCTTCATGCTACTAGTTTTTTTTATTCATAGGAGAAGATTTTTTTTTTCTTATTGCAAAAACAACAGGCCATTACAACAAATAGAAATACAAAAACTGATAGAAGTATAGTACAAGCAATACAAATAATGCAACAAGTGAAATGTAACAATTTTAAAATAAATTTAAAAAAAAGGTAAAGCAAAAGAAAGACAAAGAGAGAGAAAAGGAAACTGAAAAATAATAAAATAAGGGCACATGACAAAAATAAAACTAATGCAGAATATTAAATGAATTGTTGTGAGAGTCTGTGATGGTTTTTAAATACAGCTCGAATTCACTTACATTGAGTATGATGGCATTTGTGTATAAAAAAACATTCCAATAAATAAAATAAATGCAATAAATGCAAAAAAAGTTGAATTAAGGAATTGTTTTTCTTTAATATAAAACCACAAAACAACATGTCTATAGCTTAAAGAAAAATCACCACAAACCTTTTGTACAATTAGAGAACTCACATCAAACCAGAAAGAGTTAACTGAGCTGAATGAGGGTGTTGGTGATGCCTTACCTCAGGCTTTTGTGTCTGTAATTGGCTGTGTTTGGCATTAGCCTCTCCGATCTCATCGATGCTTTCAGGACGCAGGGATAATGTCTCCATCGCCCCGTTTACAAACGAGTCTATCACCTGAATGTGACCTGAACACACACACAGAAAAAATCTTTGCATGGGTGAAAACACAAACGCAACCATCTACGGCCAGCAGAGGTCAGTACCGCTCCATCTAACTTCAAGTACTGATTATTTATATGAAGGTACTTACATATATTCCTAATTCACTGTATTATGTACTAGTACTATGATTGTATACACTAGTTGTGGCAGTTTTATTTAGTTTTTTTCAGATGTATTTAGTTTTTAGTTACTTTATTGCTGTAGTTGTTTTGAACTTGGTGTTTTTACTTGTATTTTTGTTTTATTTCAGTTTGTATGAAAATCAATATGTCTCATTTTCTTTTCTGATTTATTTTCCCTATTGTTTCTTTATGCATATACTTTTATTTTGTCAGGTTTGCTAAAATTTTTATTCATTCGTTCTTTTTCCTTCGGCTTAGTCCCTTATTTATCAGGAGTTGCCACAGCAGAATGAACTGCCAACTTATCAAGCATATGTTTTACGCACTCAGTGGCAGGTGGAGGTTTGGACACCATCAGCTCCCTAAGAGCTAAATGGGACATGTTTAAGCTTATGATCAGGGAACAAGTACAGAGTACAGACACATCAATAATAACACACACACACACACATTTTTAAAACAAATATTTCTCTGGAATAAGTTGTGGAATTGCATGACCATATCTTGTCTTTGTTTTATTTTACTAGCTAACAAAATGTCATTAAAAATTAAAAACATTTAAATATTTATAATTAGTTTATAAAAATATTATTATCAAGGTAAACAAATTATTGCAACTAAGCTGGAAACTTATTTTGTAATTAATAAAATAATAATAATAATAATAATTCAGGAAATGTATTATAATTTTGAGCAAAATATTGAACTTTTAGTGTATTTTTGTCCTTTTTAGTTTGTGTTTTTATATAAAAGTATATATTTTTATATTAATTAAGTCATTTTCCTTTGGCTTAGTCCCTTTATTCATCAGGGGTCACCACAGCAGAATGAACCACCAACTATTCCAGTATATTTTTTACACACCCATACACACTCATTCACACACACGCTCATACACTACGGCCAATTTAATTTATTCAGTTCCCCTATAGAGCATGTGTTTGGAGTGTGGCGGAAACCGGCGCACCTGGAGGAAACCCACGCCAACACTGGGAGAACATGCAAATGGCAAGAAGGTCGCTTGTTCGAGTCTCGGCTGGGACAGTTGGCCATTCTGTATGGAGTTTGCATGTTCTCCCAGTGTTGGCATGGGTTTCCTCCGGTTACCCCCACAGTCCAAACACATGCGTTAGGGGTCAATTGAATAAACTAAACTGTGCTGTGTTGTAGCTGGAAGGACATCCGCTGCGTAAAACAAATGCTGAATAAGTTGGCGGTTCATTCTGCTGTGGCGACCCCTGATAAATAAAGGGACTAAGCTGAAGGAAAATGAATGAATGCATAAATGAACCAGCCTCGTTTCAGCTTTATTTAAAGTACAATAATGTTTACTAGTTTTTCTGATCAATAAGAGTGTGGAGTGTAAGTGCAGAGTGTGCATTGTGTGTTTTTTGTTACCCTGTATGGATCTCCTGAGAGACGCCAGTAGAGCATCAAACAGCCTCTGGATCAGGTCATCCACAGACACTCGCACAGGCTCACAGTTCACAGTGATGCAGTCCACCTTCTCTGAGCTGAACACACACAGTTTTGCACACAAACACAGTTAAACAGACCAACACACACACACACACACACACACACACACACACACACGCGCACACGCGCACACACGCACGCACACACACACACACGCACGCACGCACGCACACACGCACACACGCACGCACGCACACACGCACGCACGCACACACACAAACACACCCAAAAAAAATAAGATGCATGAAGTTTAACAGCATACAGTATACAGCATACAGTATATTCCCACACACACACACACACACACACACACGCACACACACACACACGCACACGCACGCGCACACACACGCACGCACACACAAACGCACGCACACACAAACGCACGCACACACGCACGCACGCACACACATAAACACACCAAAAAAAAAATAAGATGCATGAAGTTTAACAGCATACAGTATACAGCATACAGTATATTCCCACACACACACACACACACACACACACACGCACGCACACACACACACACACACGCACACGCACGCGCACACACACGCACGCACGCACACACAAACGCACGCACACACAAACGCACGCACGCACACACATAAACACACCAAAAAAAAAAAAAGACGCATGAAGTTTAACAGCATACAGTATACAGCATACAGTATATTCCCACACACACACACACACACACACACACACACACAGACCTGGGCAAGCGCTCGGCCTCTTTTCCTTTGGCTTTCAGAGCTTTAAAGTTTCTCTCCCAGTCTTGAACACTATGAAGATGTTTCTCCACCAGAACTTCCACATCCACCTGTCCCACAACCACCCAATCCTGAACACACACACACACACAAAACATAACATTATTATACATCACATTCTGATGACAAACACATCTCAAGAGGCCTCACACACAGAAGTTCATACACATTTAGATAGGATCATCCAAACCAAGATTGCAGCTTTTTGAGTTTTACGATAGCATTTTTATTAGCTACATTTTGACATAATTTGTTGAGTTAATGATATTAAATGAACAGGTAAAATATATAGTTTGAATGCACTGTAGTCCATTTATAGCCCAATATTAGCTTTTCAGTTCTTGCATTTGCATTTAAGATCTAAAAGTACTTTAAGTTGTATTTTCGTGTGAGGATTATCCGGCTGGACAAAACGTGTGAGTGTAATGAACAGTGTTTAACCACAGAGCGCATTATTTGCAATCTTTGAAAAGCCTATGGGAAAATCCTATAGGGATTTTATCGAGGGAACCAGTTTTATGCTAGCAGCTGATTCGCCTACAAAGTGACGTCATAGTTCCTCCACTCTATTCTCTTAATGAGTTCTGGGTGTGTTTCGAGTATAACGTGCATTGAACCAATCAGAATCTCATCTCCCATTCGCTTAAAGAGCCAGCTGCATAACGCCATGGTGCATTTGCTATTTACATGGCGAAGTGTGAAAACTGAACGCTTTACTAGGGAGAAAACATTTAAACAGAGCTTCTGCAGCGCGAGGATAAAGAACGAGCCTCCTCCATTCAGCCTCTTTACTTTTAATCTTTACACCTTTACTTTGGTGGAGGAAGGAAACGGTGGAAACTCACTCCACTGAAGACATCCATTAGCCCACATATTTCATTTAGTTTGTTAAGCGCAAAGATTTGATTCAAAACTATTTCTAAATTCAGTTCTAGTTTCCAGCAAACCAATAAGTAAACAATAATAATGAAGTGTTGAATGAGTTATATCCAAACACACATCCTGTTCATATGCCCCATATGGTGATGCAGACATCTCCAAAACCTGACAGGTGGACAAATCTAAATGAGTTTTTATTAAAACAAATATAAACATGCAGATTGCAGATGCAACATTACACAAAGTGGCGCGAAGGGATTTGCTATTTAAACAATGTGGTGCAAAATGAGAAAATTAGGGTTGCGTTGGTCTGAAAATAGCAACAAATCACGCCAAACACGCCTTATTGCACTGGGTGTATGATAGGGCCCTTAGTCTTTAAAACATTACACTGCAAAAAATGCTTTTCTTGCTTAGATTTTTTGTCTTGTTTCTAGTCTAAATATCTAAAATTTCTTATATCAACAAGAATTTTCTAGACAAGCAAAACAAATTGTCTTGTTTTGAGAAATAATATGCCAATATTAAGTGAGTTTTTCCTTAAAACAAGCAAAATAATCTGCCAATGGGGTAAGCAAATTAATCTTGTTTTTTTCTTTTGACGTAAGATTATTTTGCTTACCCCATAGGCAGATTAACTTGCTTGTTTTACGGAAAAAATTCACTTAATATTAGCATATTATTTCTCAAAACAAGACAGTATGTTTTGCTTGCCTAGAAAATTCTTCTTTATTTAGGAATTGTTAGATATTTAGACTAGAAACAAGACAAAAAATCTTTAAAAAAAAGTAAGAAAAGCATTTTTGCAGTGTAAGAATGAGCAAAAACATGTGCATATATTCTGGTCCTGATTGGCTGTTTCCTTTCTCATCTCGACTCCGCCCACTAGTGTTTATTTTCAGCTCTAGATTCAGCTTTAGGCCGCTGCAGCTAATAGCAGAACAGCATCTACTGGGGAAGCGGGGCTAAAGATAGTAAGGCCCCATTTGATTGGTCAAATTTAGATAACAACAAGTGCATTAATTAAATGTGATATCATCAAACATGTCTGCGATACATGTGACATGTACTATTATAGCCATAATGATAATTTTGCGATATATTGTGCAGCCCCAGTTAGGATTGCTGAATAAACTCGCCAGCATTAAAAAGGAAGTAGCAAACACTTCCTGTGTCTTTTGTTTTTAGTGTCAGTGGTGATTTTAAACAAGCCCTGATGCAAACTCATCTGCAGTTTGTCCGATGCTAACAACAGTTAGACAATTACCCAAAGAAAAAATAACATAAAATAATATAGAAAACACACACATACACAAAGTAAACAAAAGCGGCCAAATTTTACAACCCAGAACATCCACTCATGACAAACAAACATTGCTTTACTTTGTATATCTTATTTCTATATTGTATTTTTTGTTTAATTTTAGTTGAAATTATGAAAAAGAGATGCTTTGTTATTTTTATAGCTTATGTGTAATATTTGTTTTATTTAAAATTTAGTTTTAGTATGCATTGTACTTATAAACGTAAAATTTATCAAAAAAAAAAAAAAGAAATATATATATATAAATATATATATATATATATATATATATATATATATATATATATATATATATATATATATATATATATATATTATTTATTAAACATATTATTTAGTAAAACAATTCCAAAGTTTAGGCCTGGCAATCAAAAACACAAAATCACCATTTAACTTTAATCTGGATCTTAAAAAAAAAAAAAAAACAGTTCAAGTTTCTTATCAAAAAGTAAGCGTTAAAGAAACTCATTCATACAGACACTATATTTATTCTGGAACAGTCTCAATGTTTACACATAGTGTTGCAAATGTTCCCTTCTGATATTAGCCACATCAAAAACTCCACTTCATCAAAACGAAATAACACAAGCTCACAAATAACACATTAGCTCTCTTTCTAAGGAAGTCAAATCAAATGCGATGTCAGATTAGAAACTCTCGGTTTTGCTTTGTACATTATTACTGTACAATATATAATTTGAGCACCGATATCACAAAGCGTGTATCTGCAATAGTCACATCGCAGGATTAAATTATTTATGAAAGATTAAAAGATAAAGATATTATTAAATATTATTATTATTATTTATACAATGATGATTTTTTTTTTTTTTTACATTTGATCATTTTCTGTACTTGATCACTGTTAAGAGTCCCATAAAAACATAAAGCACTGTTCATTTATTTATTTTTGTATTGTAATTTATTAAAGTTTATGCAGATGCACTTCAATAAAAAAGTAAATCCAAATGATGAAATCTTAAATAGAGCTGTTCAAGTTATCTGGTGTAATAATTATATACCTATTGCGATATACACTTACTGGCCACTTTATTAAGTACACCTATTTAACTGATCATTAACGCAAATTTTTAATCAGCCAATCACATGGCAGCAACTCAACACATTTAGGCGTAGACATGGTCAAGACGATCTGCTTGTGTTAACACTTGTTATAACCAAGGTAAGTAGAATAGCATCTCTGAAAGCACAACATGTCCAACCTTGAGGCGGATGGGCTACAGCAGCAGAAGATCACACCGGGTGCCGCTCCTGTCAGCTAAGAACAGGAAACTGAGGCTACAATTCACACAGGCTCAACAAAACTGGACAGTAGAAGATTGGAGAAACGTTGCCTGCTCTGATGAGTCTCCATTTCTACTGCCACATTGAGATGGTCGGGTCAGAATTTGGCATCAACAACATGAAAGCATGGACCCACTGTTGTTGACCATGTCCATCCCTTTATGACCACAGTATATCCATCTACTAAAGGCTACTTCCAGCAGGATAACGCACCATGTCATAAAGCGTAGTCCATCTCAGATTGGTTTCTTGAACATGACAATGAGTTCACTGTACTCAAAAGGCCTCCACAGTCACCAGATCTCAATCATAGATGTGCAGTCGATAAATTTGCAGTAACTGCATCAAGGTATCATGTCGATATGGACCAAAATCTTGTTAAATTTATCTCATGAAGGATTAAAGCAGTTCTGAAAGCAAAAGGGGGTCCAACCCAGTACAAGTAAGGTGTACCTAACAAAGTGGCCAGTGAATGTATATTATAGCAAAACAAAATATTGTGCAGCCCGACAATAGATTGTTGGTTGGGTGCATTAATGAAGTTCTGTTGAAGTGTGTGTGTGTGTGTGTGTGTGTTTTGTCAGTGTAATTAAAACACCAGCTGCTCCGTCATCAGACATCTGCAGTGAACAGACCAGCTTTCCCAGCCGCTGCTGAAGAGGAAGTGTTCGCTCTGCTTCCTCTCGATGTGGGCGCTGAAATCAGAAGTGAGTTAGTGCGCAAGTGGGCCGGGAGTCCCCGAGATCATATTAAAGAGCCGCAGGAACAACCTTCAGTATATCGAGTGAACAAAACCACAAGCGAAAACAGACAGATTTTCAAGAACGTAGATCTGTAGAGGCTCCAACACAGCAATAAAGAGAGGAGAAGGGTTATATTCGTCAATAATGAGTCAAATGTCAAATTTAAAAGGTCTAAACCATAGTAATCTCAGACCGCTGTAATTCACAGATGATGTCTAATAAATTGAGGATCTCTGCGGATGTGTGTATGTCTGTGTGTGGGTGTTTTTACGGTGTTTTCTAGAACATCCCTGTTCAAAAATGACCTCAGTTCATGACCTTTATGTGCTAAAATTCCCTTTCCTGGTGTAATATTTGAAAATAATCGGAATCCACCATTTGAGAGTTGATTGTCCAAACCTTTATTTAGCACACTGGTGATCAGTAACACACTATATTACAGTAATGACTCAATTGTATATTGTTATTGTGGGCACATCAAAATACCGTAAATTATTCTGCCACTGAACTAAGCTTTCTTTAGAGCTCACTTTATCCAAAGAAGAACAGTCAGAGAGAAAAAAAACCACGAGAACAATTCATTTCTAAGAACTACTGGTCTGCTTTTATTCACCGAAGGCACATTAAATAAATAAAGTGTCAGTAAAAATGTGTCATATGTAATAACATTAACAACTGTGACTTAGGCATACACAAAATATATAAATATGAGTATAATAATAACTCTTTTTGTTAACATAGCATATATCAGGTTAACCAGTTAAACTCTGCTGTTATTTTGGGATTTCCGGCTGGATTTTGTCGACCCAAATTTAAAAGCTTCCCAAATCTACATGCAGAGGTGTAAATGCAAAAATTTGGTATCATTTAAAAAAAAAAAAAAAACTTTTAAATTTCATAAAACACTATTGAAAGTGTTTAAATATCTGAATATGTCGTCTGTGTTATAATAAACACCTAAAAAAAGAGGTGCTTTTTGTATTTTTTTTTTTTATAATCTCAAATTTGAGAGTGTACCTTTTAGGTTCTGTGTGGTCTAGGCTGCTGTAATTAATTTTGGTGGTTCCTGTACATGTCTGTAATCATAGGAAAAAATAAAAATGTCTCCACCATAATCTATGCAAAAGTTATTGTATTCCAACTGATGAGAGGTGCTGTACAAGCCACAGGGAGCGATCATTGTTTTCATATTTCACTATTCTTTTGTTTGATTAAATTGATGACAGCTGTCTGTGCTGTCTGGGGCTGCTTATTGATCATGAATGTATTGTTTTCACTTCTGCGCCATGGAAACACCAAGATTCATTCAACAACTGTTTGATATGTGAATATAATTCAGTAAAAAGAATACTAGAACTGTATGAGCACCGGCAAGAGCTTTCATTTGAGCTATAACTTGTACATGTGTCATATGAAAAATATGAAAATGAATCAATGTAAAATACCTAGCTCGGGTATCCAAAATACTGTGTATTTAAGTGCAAATAACTTTTTATACAGTAAAATAAAAACCAAAGTGATGCATATGTGTATAAAATATAGATTCTACACTTTAAAACAAAACCACTTAAGAGGTCTGGTGCAATGCTAGCCCTTTAAATCTGAAAGCGAAAGTTGATGACGTCACTGACCCTGTACCGGGTCCACGGAGGTTAAGTGGTTTTTAAAAGATCCACTAATCATATTAGTTATTAAAATACTGTTACTTTATTTAAAATCAACATTTCCCTCAACTAATTCTGCATTGCATTCTGGGATTGCTTTATATTGTAAAAATACACAGTACCATAAAAAAGCTTGGTGTCTGTGGACCTGTTTTAACTCCTCTGATCATCTAGACGTCATTTATTTGATCTGAATATTGTCGTAATATTATGTAAAACTGTAATATTGAAGATAAAAGATATTGGAATGTTAAGTCTATAAATGTGTTTGTTTATATATGCACTTGTATGTATAGAGGCAGGGCTCGAAATTGCGACCATTTTGGTCGCATATGCGTCCGAAATTTAATCTATGCGGCCTCATAATATATTTGGGAGCATTTGTGCGACTGCATATAATAGTTGTAGTGCGACCTGTTTTGATTCTTCTCTAAAAACATGCTGAATCGCTCTTCTCTGTCACTGTATTGGTTAATATTAGCTGTCAATCACACTTTCCGCAGTCAGATGACAGGGAGCTTTTGTGACCGCGGGAAATGCAAACGGCTAAAGCGTGAAAAGTACACAGGTTTACAAATTGATCCCCCAGCTGAGGTCAATCGAGTATTTTCAGAGAAGGTGCACAAATCTGGATGCGTTGCATTCACTGCGTGTTCAGCGCTAATGTCTGCTAAATGTAAAATTTAATACTGTACACATCGGGCCCTATCATACACCCAATACGCTTAATACGCATAAAATATCTTTAAATATATATAGGATATAATAAGAATAGATATAGTATATAAATATAAAGGATTAAAATATTACAAAACATTATTTTCTAGCCTACATAAATATGAAAAACCACTGCTTTTATGTCTTCTTCATCTCGGGAGGCTTTTTCAGTTCATTCATGACAATTTGCTTTTGTATAATGTTATTATTATTAGCAGTATTATTTATTATATCCATATTTATATTTGTTTTATTAAAAACAAGCTTAGATTTGCCCACCTGTCAGGTTTTAGACCATATGGGGCACAGCATGTGTTTTAGGATATAACTCAGGTTTTTGACCACACTCCGTTATTATTGTTCATTTATTTGTTTGCTGGAAATTTGAACTGAATTTAGAAATAGTTTTGAAACGAATATTTGCGCTTAACAAACGAAATTAATTATTTATAGACTAATTGATGTCTGTGCGTAAAGGTTTCCCTATCCAAGAGCGAATGTGAAAGTAGATCCATTATCTCTCATTCTCACGCAGTAGATGCTCTGTTCAACTGTTTTCTGTTAAAAAACTGTCAACTGTGAACTGTTTGCTTGTAAAATGCTCATTTTTTCCACTTAGACTTACTTTGCGTCCTGTAAATAGCGAATGCGCTCTTGGCGTGACGCAGCTGACTCTTAAAGGGAATGGGAGATGAGACTGTAATTGGTTTATTCTCAAAACACAACTATAACTCATTAAGAAAATAAACTCAACCCTTTTAAACCATGCGCCGCGGCGCAAGGCAGATTTCCCGTCCTTAAATTAGCAAAAACGCGTCCTGACACGCTCTGAAAGCGTTTGCGCCCTGCGTTTTGCGCTCTGCGCATGGACCGTCAAAATTGAGCCCATCATCTCCAAAGAAGCTCGCCTTTACTAAGTTTACACTGAAACTGCGGCTCATAACAAAGAGCAGTATTGCGCCAGTGGTCATCGCGAGAATCCTGCTCTGCCTGCTTATAAATCGGTGCGGCTGACTCGCCTGCTTTTCACAAACACAAAAAATGAAGATCAGCTCACAATAAGACTGAGCATTTAAAATGACACAAACCTAAACCAAAACTTTTAAAGAGTGATAGAAGTGAGACTTTACTTTGTCCGTTCGTTCTTGAGATGTATATTATTTGGCTATTTAGTTACTAATGACTGTTTTGCAGCTCTCATCCTTGAGTTGAATAATATATTATAGTCTTTAGTTTGTTTTGTAGCAGAAATATTATTTATTAAATTGACATGCATATTAAAACAATAGTGCAAAATAAATATTACTGCAATGCTTCATTTTTATTGTAACAGACTTTTTATAGCAGATAACTTACATTCAAGCACATTCTAGGCAGCATGATGATGAGAAATGTAATTCATTGTCTCTATTATTGTCATTTTTATCATTATTAATATTCTATAACTATTAGACATTAATTTTGGAATTATTGCACACAAATATCAATGTCATCTCAGCATTAGTTAGTTGTTTCTTGCTTTTGTTAGTAATAATTGTTAGTAATAAATATTGTAAAATAGAATAAATCCCTTAAAATACAATTTGTAATGGTGCTCATTCATTTTTTAGTGGGTGCTCCTACATTTTTTTTTTTAAATTTCCTAAATATTTGAAGTTGGGAGCACTGGTGCTACCAAGTAAAACAGTTAATTTCGAGCCCTAAGGGGTATGAATAATTTCAGGTTTGACTATATTATTGAACATATATATGCAGTTGAAGTCAGAATTTTTAGCCCCCCTGACTTATTAGCGCCCCTGTTTATTTTTTTCCCCAATTTCTGTTTAATGGAGGGAAGATTGTTTCTGCACATTTCTAAGCATAATAGTTTTAGAAACCTATTTCTAATAACTGATTTATTTAATCTTTGTCATGATGACAGTAAATAATATTCTTCTATACAGCTTCAAGTGACATTTAAAGGCTTAACTAGGTTAATAAGGTTAACTAGGCAGGTTAGAGTAATTAGGCAAGTTATTGTATAATGATGGTTTGTTCTGTAGACTATTGAGAAAAAAAATAGCTTAAAGGGGCTAGTAATTTTGTCCCAAAATAGTTTTTTAAAAAATTAAAAACTGCTTTTATTCTTGCCGAAATAAAACAAGTAAGACTTTCTCCAGAAGAAACAATATTATCAGACATACTGTGAAAATTTCCTTGCTCTGTTAAACATCATTTGGGAAAATATTAAAAAAAGAAAAAAAAATTAAAAGGGGGCAAATAATTTTGACTTCAACTGTACATTTTACATTGAATATATTGATGTTTTACAGCATCATTCCTTCGATGTCAACCGATCCTTCAGAAATCATTTTAATATGCTGAATTGACAACAAAAATGTCTAATACGTTTCAATTTTTCAAGATTCAGTAAATAAAACATTCAAATGAACAGATTTAATTTGAAACTGAATCTACGGCAACATTATAAATGTCTTTACTGTCACTTTTATTCAATGTAGCGCCTCCCTGCTGAAAATTATAATTTTCTTTAAAACACAAACTTAACCAAAACTAACCATATTTGTTTTGTTCGCTCGCATTGTTGTTTTGTGCTGAACAATTCATCTGTGCATGTCATTAAGATAAGAAAATAATTTGCCCTTTTGATCTAAAATTGAAATCTGCAAATGGACTTCCTGTTTGTGTTCAGGTAAATTCTCAGATTAGGTCAGTCAGAGGTATTGGGCAGGACTAACATACTTAAACACTTAAAGCAACTTAAAGTGTCAGTTCTGAAAACAAACAGAAATGTTGTCAGCTCATGAATAAAAAACTAAAACTAGAAGGAGAAGTCTATTAGGGTGTTATAACTCTCCTAAAACCCATTTCCAGATCTTTCTGAAAGAATTGCCTACTTTAATACATCCAATCAGCTTTCAGTAGAAAAAACAAGCCACGCCCACTGTTTTCTCATTTAATATTCCGTTTCTCTAGGAATTGCGTCACAATAAGAAAAAAATTAATAAATAAGAAACAGTCGTAACTTCTGGTTCATGCGGACTTTAAACTACTGTGAATTAGTAAGCACTGGTGTATTCATGAGTAGGGTTTAAAAAGAAGTCTGCGGTACCTTAAACTTGTCCAGCAGGTGTGACAGTCGACTGAAGAGATGTTCAGCTTTGCTGAAGATAGTCAGGAAGCCGCTGGCGTTGCGCTCAATCATCCGGGTGAATATGGGCTCCTCGCCCGTCTCACTCACTCCTTTAAACTGGTTTGGGATGCTGATGAACCTTTTCATCTCACGGTAGTACTTGGCTCTGACCTCCTCGAATGCAGGACGAAACTGCAGACGACCCTGCCTGAAGAAAAACATCAGATAAGTGAGTAAATGACTGGATGGTCTTTTGAAGAAAAACACACACACGCACGCACGCACACACACACACACACATTTATTAAATATTATAAGACATTAATAATATTATGTAATTATAATTATTATTAATATTGATATTATAACAGCTATTAATATTATGAGAATGCACAAAATTTTAGTTTGGCGTCTTGTTAAGGATAGAAGAATTATTTCTCTGATTGTTTGTTATGGAATATATCAGTGCATTAAGTTCCTAATGTAACACAGTGATTTTGCACTTGTTGGACACAAGGAAGTATAGATTCTACATTTGGTCACTAACAGAGATCCAAATAATTAAATGAGCAGAAGACATCAAATCTTACTTGAAGACGAGGTCGATGTTAATTTCTGGCAGGTTCTTGTTGAGGGCCTCCAGTCCCACCTGATACTGATGCTCCAGAGCTTTATACAGCTGATGGTTCCAGTGCTGCCGCCAGGCCCTCATGTCTCCGGCTCCAAAACCCTGAACACACACACACTTACAGTTGAAGTCAGAACTATTAGCCCTTCTGAATTATTGGTATATTGTTTATTTGTATACCCTGTATATTTCTGTTTTTTCAGCACATTTCTAAACATAATAGTTTTAATAACTCATTTTTAATAGCTGATTTATTTTATCTTTGCCATGATGACAGTAAACAATATTTGACTAGATATTTTTAAGACACTAGTATTCAGCTTAAAGTGACAATTAAAGGCTTAACTAGGTTAATTAGGCAAGTTAGGGTAATTAGGCAAGTTTTTGTATAACAGTGGTTTGTTCTGGAGACAATGCAAATCCAATATTGCTTAAGGGTGGTAATAATATTGACCTTAAATGGCTTTAAAACAATTAAAAACTGTTTATACTCTAGCTAAAATAAAACAAACAAGACTTTCTCCCGAAGAAAAAATATTATAGGAAATACTGTGAAAATTTCCTTGCTCTGTTAAGAAATATTGAAAGAGAATAACTATTTCACAGGAGGGTGAATAAATTCGTATATGTATAATGTAAACGAATGTACAAAAGCACATTATAATGACCCAAAAGAAGCAGCTGCAGAATTGAGTAAAATGTAAACAGAGATGCTTTGCAGACAGAAGCAAAATCGAGAAATCATGATGACCTGAGACTCCAGTGTGGCAAATCCAGCCCTGAGATCCTGAAGACCATCTTTCCATCTCTGCTGCTGACGCAACAGATCCACTCCCATCAAACCCACCACCTGTCAAACACACACACAGACAGAGAGAGACAGCTCTTACACGTTCATATGACCGTGTGTCTGGAAAACAAGTTAAATGTTCATTTATAAACAAACAAGCGACTGTCTTATGAATAGATGTTGGAATGATCAAATGATTAAACAGATTAACTGCAGAACAAAACAGCACAGTGCTGCATTGAGATGCACAAATGCCCTGCTTTGGCTTTCTTTGATTAAGAAAAAACAGCTAAGAGTTTTGAAAAGTCATTTGCTTGTGTTTTATAAGGCCTGTGACTGTGTAGGATTTCAAGCGAGCGTAAAGCATTCGGCACAAGAAATTATAATTTGTAGCTTTAACAAAGATTGATTGTGTTTAACTATTTATACTATGTTAAGACTGTACAGTGTTTTTTATTTTTTTACATCTGATTTTTCAGTTTCTCTACATCAGGGCTGCTCAATCCTGTTCCTGGAGATCGACCTTCCAGCAGATTTCAGTTGCTACACATATCAAACACACCTGCCTGTAATTATCACGGGGTGTTCAGGTCCTAATTAATTGGTTCAGGTGTGTTTGATATGGGTAACAACTGAAATCTGCAGGAAGGTAGATCTCCAGGAACAGGATTGAGCAGCAATCTACATGGATAGGATAACGTGCTGTTTATTTAATTAGCATCTTTGCATTTATTAATGCATGTAATTAAAAAGCTTTAAATGAGATTAAAATTGCATTCACATTGCATAATACACTCACCGGCCACTTTATTAGGATCACCTAATACACCAACTGCTCGTTAACGCAAATTTCTAATCAGCCAATCACATGGCAGCAACTTAATGCATTCAGGCATGGTCGAGACGATCTGCTGTAGTTCAAACTGAGCATCAGAATGGGGAAGAAAGGAGATTTAAGTGACTTTAAACGTGGAATGGTTGTTGGTGCCAGACGGGCTGGTCTGAGTATTTCAGAAACTGCTGATCTACTGGGATTTTCACGCACAACCGTCTCTAGGGTTTACAGAGAATGGTCAAAAAAAAGAGAAAATATCCAGTGAGCGGCAGTTCTGTGGGTGCGAATGCCTTGTTGATGCCAGAGGTCAGAGGAGAATGGCCAGACTGGTTCCAGCTGATAGAAAGGCAACAGTAACTTAAATAAGCACTTGTTACAACCGAGGTCTGCAGAAGAGCATCTCTGAACACGCAACACGTCCAACCTTAAGGCGGATGGGCTACAGCAGCAGAAGATCACACCGGGTGCCGCTCCTGTCAGCTAAGAACAGGAAACTGAGGCTACAAAACTCCAAAACTGGACAATAGAAGATTGGAGAAACGTTGCCTGCTCTGATGAGTCTCCATTTCTGCTGAAACATTCAGATGGTCGGGTCAGAATTTGGCGTCGTCAACATGAAAGCATGGATCCATCCTGCCTTGTATCAACAATTCAGGCTGGTTATGGTGGTGTAATGGTGTGAGGGATGTTTTCTTGGCACACTTTGGGTCCATCAGTACCAATTGAGCATCGCGACAACGCCACAGCCTACCTGAGTATTGTTGCTGACCATGTCCATCCCTTTATGAGCACAGTGTCTCCATCTTCTGATGGCTACTACCAGCAGGATAACTCTCCATGTCATGAAGCATGAATCATCTCTAAATGATTTCTTGAACATGACAATGAGTTCACAGTACTCAAATGTCCTCCACAATCACCAGGTCATATCCTTTGTTATAAAGGCAGCACTTTGGGTTAAGTTAGTCAAAGACCAACATGTTAATATTGATGCTGAGGAACTGTACTATTCACTATCTTCAGTAAAATCTTCTCCCTTGTAGAACTTTTGTCAGCTTACTTATTTTATGTATTAGAGTAATCAAATACATTGGCGAGCCTCCCAAGAGCGGTTAAGCCAAATATTATGATGTCATAATCTTTTAGTATGTTATTTTGTGACTGTTTTAAAGCTAATTTAAACTATTTGGGAACAATAAATAATTTTAAGTTTGCCGTTTTAACAAAGATTAATTAAGCTAAATTAATTTTCTCTCAACACCAGATGCTGAAAAGCTTGTCCATGCTTTTATTACGTCTCGTCTAGATGTTTGTAACTCTTTATTTGGGGGTCTGCCAGCCAATTCACTTAAGATCTTACAATATGTTCAAAACTCAGCCGCACGTGTGTTAACTCACACATCATCTCGCTCTCACATTACTCCTGTTCTTCAGCAGTTACACTGGTTGCCTGTAAAGCCACGCATCGATTTTTTTTTTTTTTTTTTGACCTTCACTGTGAGTTTATTTGTGGGCTTAAATACTCTTTTTTTTTTTTTTTTTTCTTTTTTTTTTTTTAGTATATGCAAAAATCATACAAATACAAGAAAACATCAACAGATAACAAATACAAAGCAACAAAACAAAAACAACAAAAACATCAACAATATAGTCAGGTACTGGTATGTGCGTGAGTGTGTGCGTGTGAGTGTGTGTATGCATGAAAAGGTAACTTGGTGGACAGGTCAGAGTACATACATTAGGAACAATAACAGTCAATAAATGAAGCAAGTGTCACAGATATAGATAAAACATATAGAAAGAAACCAGTCAGAGGTAGGGAGTAACAACAATGCTTATTAATGTATGATAGTAAATATGAGAGTAAAAAGAGAGAAAGGACAACAGTAATAACTGACAACAATAATAATAAATCACAAGTGCTACACCAACTACTACTACAGAAAGTTACTTATATTACAACTACTAATGCTTCTACTACAGCCACAACCACGACTACTACTACTACAATGTCTACTAATACTGATACTACTACAACGACTACTACTACTGATACTACTATAGCGTTTGCTACAATTAATACAACAATGTCTACTGCGACTACTACTACTACTACTATTACCACTACTACTACTACTACTACAACTTTTACTACATCTACATCAACAACATCTACTACTGATATTACTACACCAACAACGACTACTACTACTACTACTGTAACCACCACACCATTACTACTTCTGCTACTACTATACCAATGACATCTATTACTACATGAACAACAACTTCTATAATCTCCGTAACAATTACTCAATAACAATCGATACTATTACAATGACTACTACTTCAACTACTACTACTACTACTACTACTACAACTACTACCATTACGACTACAACAAATGCAACCTTACTAATGATAATGGTATAAATACTTGTAATAATGATAATGAAAAGATAACAGGACAAGTCAGAACAGTATTAATAATAATGATAACAAAAAATAAAAGTAATACCATTTATGACAAAGATGTCGAGGAAAGGGGAGGGTGGGAAATCAGGGAGAAGACAAGTAATAATAATAAATAATAATAATAATAATACTAAATACTAATACTATAATAATAATAATGTCACGCATCGATTTTAAAACATTGATTTTACCTTACAAAGCTGTTCATCGTTCTGCACCTGATTATATATGTGACCTGATATCTACCTCCTCATCCTCTCGCAATCTAAGTTCTGCTTCGAGCTCACCTTGTATCAGCCCCGTTGCAAACTTAGCAGCATGGGAGGCAGGGCTTTCTCTTATCGTGCACCTAAATTGTGGAATGCTCTCCCCACAAACATCAGAAACTCCAGTTCCTGGACTATGTATATTTTTATTATTATTATCATTTTTACTTTTTTGTGTATTTCATGTTCTTATGTGTGTTGATGCTCTTGTTAGCGCTTTGAGTTTGAGAAAAGCTCAATATAAATAAAATGTATTATTATTTTTATTATTATTATCATATGAGGACTTACATTTTTTAATTACATTTTATATTTATTTTTGGATATTTTATGCAGATGCACTCCCCTACAAAATCATCCCAATAAATGTAAAATTGTGAAATCTTCCCAACAGTAACTCGAGTCATATTGTGAAATTATATTCATATCGCAGAAACACAAAATATTGCAATGTCAGTCTTTTCCAATATTGTGCAGCCCGAGTATACAGCTGCGTCCCAAAAAGCACACTATACACTATGCACTTATGCACTATGTACTTGCACACTCAACAGCATAGTATATGAATGTAATGTCATCCCAAATTAAACACTAACATTTATTTACTAAGCGGAATTCAAACGGTTTCCCAGATGACGTTTGACGGTTGCCAAATTAGCAAAATAAATGACCAAACTATCAAATAATACCTGCCATGAGTATAACCACATTTACCATCAGAAGGGGGCATAATCACTCACATAGGAGAATTTTGCTTTCACAATTCAAATTAAAGAAAATAATCAAACACCAGCGCCTGCTAACTCAGCCTCTTCATCAGTGGCTCAGTAACACAGCTGTTGAGTGTGTGAAGTGTCTAATATTACACACTTGCTTTTAACGGTAGAATAAGTGCATCACACGAGTCTTTTAAGTGCACTTATTCTTTTAGCATATAACCAGTATTTCAGAGTGAATGCACTACTTGTTATTAAGTAAATTATTTTAAATTAGATTATTTTAAAGTAAATGTCACACTTTACAATAAGGTTCATTAGTTAATGTTAATTAATGCATTTACTAAGATGAATAAACAATGCATTTACTACTGTATATGTTCATGTTAGTTAATGTTAGTTAATGAAAATACAGTAGTTCATTGTTAGTTCATGTTAACTCATGGTGCATTAACTAATGTTAACAAGCATGGACTTGGATGTTAATAATGCATTAGTAAATGTTTAATTATGATTAATAAATGCTGTACATGTGTTGTTCATGATTAGTTCATGCTAGTAAATGCATTAACTAATGAACCTCATTGTAAAGTGTTACCAAAGTAAATTATTAGGTAGATTATTAAGAAAAACTCGCCTCAGACGGTTCAGTTTAGTCTGCATCAAACCTGCAGGAAAATGTCAGGCTTTGCTGAAAGGCTGATTATTTTACCAACAATGGTGGTGGCCTATTACAGATTTCAAAGAAAAATCTCAATATTAAAAAAGAAACATAAGCTGGACCACAACAGATCAGATCAATGTCATAATGAATGCTCAAATAATGCAGTCTATAGCTTATAGCAAGCATCATGTTAATATACAGCAGGCCTATAGGTCTGTTATTTTTACTAAAGAAAATATATCATTTGTGTTTATCACCAGAACTATAGAAAATGTATTATGTTAACCCTCTCAAGGCAGACGTTGCTGATTTGCAACAGTTAAAAGCATAGATTTTGCATGTTTCTAAAAATTTAATTTGACCCTGAAAGGGTTAATAATACTTTCGTTTTTTTTATTTTAAATAAAAAAACGGCACAGTATCGGGATTGGATCTGTATTGGTCGATACTCCAAATTTTGGTATCGGATCAGATTATTTCCAAAAAAAATGGTATCGGTGCATCCCTAGTAATGTTGGACACTTCACACACACTTACCGACCTCAGTTTTGGCCATGTAGCAAAAGAGGCGGGGCTTCCGATGAAGGGGTGGGGCTATCGGGCACTGACGTTTGATTACTTTTTTTATTTTAGATTGTGAAAGCAAAATTCTCCTACATTCAATTCAATTCAATTCACCTTTATTTCTATAGCGCTTTTACAACGTAGAGTGTGTCAAAGCAGCTTCTCTCAGAAGATCATAGTAAATTGAAACAGAGTAGTTCTGTTTTTGTAGAGTTTAAGTTCAGTTCAGTTTAGCTCAGTTCAGTGTGGTTTAATAATCACTACTGAGAGTCCAAACACTGAAGAGCAAATCCATCAATGCGCAGCTCTATAGATCCCGAACCATGCAAGCCAGTGGCGACAGCCGAGAGGGAAAAACTTCAGTAATTTGCAAAAGTGAAGAATTAAAAAACCTCAAGAGAAACCAGGCTCAGTTGGGCAAATGGTGATTGCGGTAATACTTATGCCAGGTAGTATTTGATAGTTTGGTCATTGCCTTAATTTGGCAATTGCCAAACGTCATCTGGGAAATGGTTTTAATTTCTGCCTAGTAAATAAACGTTAGTGTAGTAGGAGCAGAGATGAAGATGACCTTATCAGTGAAGTCTGTGTGCCACTTTCTGAGCTTGCGGTTCTCTGTGGAGAGTCTCTCAGCGGCGCTCTGCAGTTTGCTGATGTACTGCTCCAGCTCTTTCGGATTCTCCCACGTCATCTGAAGCTTTCCACCTTCATCTCGAGACTGAGAGCGAGGATTCTGCTGCGAAACAAATCACAAAAACAAATGATCTTCGTGTGAACTAGATACCTGATTATTTAAAGTATCACAGACTGAATTAGAAGACAAAATACTCTTCCTTTTAAAATGTTGTAGTTAGTAAGGTAAGAGCAACAGTGTTGGCAAAGTAATAGTTCACATGTGACAATAAAACCATTTTGAATGTTGCAAAAGATTCTATTTGAAATAACTGCTACTCTTTTCTATTCATCAGTCAAAAACCCTGAAAAATAGAATCAAGAATGAAGGTTTTAAGAATATGAAGGATCATATCTGTTGAGCATCAAATCAGCATATCAGAAAACTTTGTGAAGGATCATGTGACACTAAATCTCATGCCATATCACCCTGCAGCCCAAGAGCGGTTACTCACTGAAGCTAAGCAGGGCTGAGCCTGGATGGGAGACCACTAGGGAACACTAGGTTGCTGTTGGAAGTGGTGTTAGTGAGGCCAGCAGGGGGCGCTCAACCTGTGGTCTATGTGAGTCCTAATGCCCCAGTAAAAGTGAAGGGGACACTACACTGTCAGTGCGCGCCGTCTTTCGGATGAGACGTTAAACCGAGGTCCTGACTCTCTGTGGTCATTAAAAATCCCATGGCACTTCTCGTGAAAGAGCAGGGGTGTAACCCTGGTGTCCTGGCCAAAGCCCCTCTATACGAGGCCCATACGATCATGGCCTCCCAATCATCCCCTTCCACCGAATTGGCTCTATCACTGTCCCTCCACTCCACCAATAGCTGGTGTGTGGTGAGCGCACTGGCGCTGTTGTCCTGTGGCTGCCGTCGCATCATCCAAGTGGATGCTGCACACTGGTGGTGGTGTGGAGAGACCCCCCTCATGATAGTGAAGCGCTTTGAGTGTGTGACCATACAGAATAAATGCGCTATATAAATACATGTTACATTACATTACATTACTAAATGAAACTGAAAATTCCAACTCAGGCTCATTCTGAAAACGTACCACTATATACATTTCTGGAGAGCACCAAATTTGCCCCAGGAGCCACGTTGTTTTGCAGTTTTTGTTTTCGCGAATCCACTTGAGGCTGCTGTGTATGCTTTTTGAGATCCTTAATTTCTCGCGCAAGTGCCATTCGCGCCTGCTGTTCTCGCGTAAATCCACCAGACTGACTGACTGATCGACCGACCCACCCTCCTCCTTCCCTAAACCCAACCAATAGTGTTTTCAAAAGCACCGATTGCCCACCCACTCAACTAAATCCAGCTTCAAAAATCAATTCAGAAAAAGAAAAGTCCTCGCCTAACTTTTACCACGTTTCCAGATTTTACCATATTATAACCCTGTTATTTACTTGTTTACTTTATTTTTTGGCTTCTGTTTTTGTCTTTCTGGAACTGTTCTTCGCTAGACTCGAACTCTGTCTTTGTGGTTAACTCCTCTCTGCGTCCTCATGGCGAACTACTGGACAAACTGGTAGCAGTGGAAAAGCCGTCCATACGGAGGTAAGCGGTCAGCTGCAAGCACGAAAAGGAAAGGCGTCATACTGCTCCGTAGAATTCTTTTTAAAGACGAAATGCAGCCATATGTACCTCTGGCTACATAATTCGCAATCTCCAGAAATGTATATAGGGCTAAGTTTTCAGAATAAGACTGTGTTGGAAAATTTAGATTGGACATGCAGGATTACATTATAATATGTATTAAGATAGAAAACTGTCGGAATTTATTTTAAGGGATAATTATTAGTATTAATAAACCATTAACTGTGACTTTTCCCCTCAACAAACTTCTAATTTGTTGCTTATTAATAGTTATTAAGGTAGAAATTGGGTTTGTGTATTGGGTATGATGATAGATGTAGAATAAGATCATGCAGAATATGTCTTTTATACAGTAAGTGCTAATAAACAGCCAATATCTGGTAGGTAATAAGCCACTAGTTCAAAGAGAGAATTGGTCCTTCAACTAAAGTGTGGACTCTTATTTTAAATTATAATGATATTATACAGAACTTCAAAAAATAGCATTGATGATTAGGCGATCTTTCAAAACATTAGAAAATCACGGCAGTAGGAGAGAAGTATTACCTTGATGACCTGTTCAAAGGCCAGAGCACAGCCGAGCATCATGGGACGTTGAGAAGGGATCATCTGCTGATCAATGGTGTTGTAGAAATGAGCCACCTGTTGAACACAAATACAGAACAAACAAAAAAATGAACATCCCTACATAGAATGATATATTTAAGCTAATAATTCTCTTTGGGAGATGCTAATGAAAATATCAAGCGTAACCACATTTAAGCTACTCGCAAAAAGTAACTGTGAAAATGTGCAAAAGGATAATCAGTGGTTAATTTAATAGGCCCTATTATGCAAAAAGGGCGGCACGATGGCTCAGTGGTTAGCACTGTGGCAAGAAGGTCATTGGTTCGAGTCCCAATTTGGCCAGTTGGCTTTTCTTTGTGGAGCTTGCATGTTCTCCCCGTGTAGGTGTAGGTTCCCTCCGGGTGCTCCGATTTCCCCCACAGTCCAAACACATGCACTATAGGGGAATTATATGAACTAAATTGGCTGCAGTGTATGAGTGTGTGTGTGTGTATGTGTGTGTGTATGGGTTTTTGTGACATATCAGGACACAAATCTGTATAATGACATGGGTATGGCACAGGTATTACAAAAAGGAGGTGAAATATGAGGACAGTGGAGACGTCCTCATTTCTCTAAATGCTTATAAAACCTAAAGAATGAGTTTAATCAGAGAGTAAAGCAGCACACAGTCTCCTGTGATGGTTGGGTTTAGGGGTTGGGTGGGGTGAGGGCAGTATAATATACAGTTTGGACAGTATAAAATGAATGGAAACCTATGTAATGTCCCCAGTTTTCACAAAAACAAACGTGTGTGTGTGTGTGTGTGTGTGTGAATGTTAGAGTGTATGGGTGTTTCCCAGTACTGGGTTGTGGCTGGAAGACCAACTGCTGCGTAAAACATATGCTGGAACAGTTAGCAGTTCATTCCGCTGTGGCGACCTCTGATATAAAAGGGACAAAGCCGAAGGAAAATGAAAGTAAATGAATATTAGGCAAAAATTAGTTGATGTGTTTAGGGGGAGAAAAAAAGTCAATAAACATTTTAAGCTCTTTTCAAAAAAAATACTAGACTAAAATTCAAGAATTCCAGAAAGCTGTGTATGTTTGTTCACGGACCTGTTTGAGGATGATGGCCTGTCTGTAGAACTTTTCTGCCGTGTTTGCCGCCTGCTGGATCTTTGCAGGAATGGTGAAGCCCAGAGCCGAGAGCTGCCGTACCTCTCGGAGTAAACTAACCAGCCGGTCCGAGTACTGGATCTTCAGCTTGCCGTCCATGTGGTCCAACTCCATCACCCGATTACTGGCCTGCAAACTAAACAGCAAAGGAAAAAATCTGAGGTCATGTCAATAAATGTGCAGAAATTAGTGCTGCCAAATGATTTAATTGCATCCAAGATAAAAAGTTAGTGTTTACATAATATACGTGTATTTGTATAAATATTGAGTAAATATAAATTCATTCATTCATTTTCTTTAGCTCAGTCCGTTATTTATCAGGGGTTTCCACAGCAAAATGAACCAACTGGAAGGTGTCACCCAGCGTCAGCCTGCGGACTCCACCTCGATCCTCGGACTCCTCCCTCATCTCCTTCATGAGTCGTCAGCCTACCAGCTCCGCCAGGTTCCCTCATCCCTCCGTCTCCGCTTTCCTACACCTCTGGGGCCTCATGTACGAAGACTTGCGTGGAAATCATACTAAAATATTGCGTACGCACAAAGCTGTAAATGTGCGTACGCAGAAAAAAATTCAGATGTATGAAACACTGCGTACGCCGAATCTCACGCATATTCTTTTGTACATCCGAATGAACGTGAAACTGAGCGCAACATGCACGAGCGCAAAACCCCTCCCTGCCTCCTCCCCCGTATGAATATGCTAATGACTATGCTAATGGCAAAACCCAACGAAAAAGCAAAGGCAAAAGCAAGCAAGAAGAGAAACTTTGAACAGAATGTGAATTGGTGGTGCTCCTTTCGGAGGTAGACAGGAGAAAAACTGTGTTATTTGCAAGTTTGTTCTCCGGAATTAACAACAAAAGAAAAAAAATAGAGTGGGAGAGTTTAGCTGATGCGGTTAACACAGTTGGGTCTGAACATCGCACTGAGTGCATTAAAAAAAAGAAATAGTGTGGTTTATATCTGTAAAATGTTGCAGCACTCGCAACAGTATCAGTGGCGCGCTCCTAAGACGTATGTCATCATGTCTTGACACGTTCGAGCATGAACTCGGCTCGAATCCAGCGTCTGATGAACTATTTCTTGTTTTTTCCCCCGCTACATATCAGATTTTGCCTAATATTTATCACGAGAAAGACAAGTAGGAATCATCAATAAGTCTGTGCATCATATTTTATTTGCACATTTATTGAATGGAAATGTTTCTGATTCACGCATGCAAATTTATCTTCAGATAGTGTCTTTACAGCTATGTGCGTGCAGTAGATCGCTCAGATTACATTGGGAAAACAGGCGACCGCTGCAAATTGTGCTTTAATGTTTAGCTGCTCAACTGTATGGTATGGAAATCTTATTTACCTGCTAGATCGATGAACCCGTCTCATACAGCTGCCATTGCAAGGCTCAGACACTTTGTAGAGTGCAATTTAACACAACTGCCTCTAGGAGTCGCCAATGGAAATAAAACAGACACGCACAAAAAATGTGCGTACGCCTGCCAGAAAGCTGCCGTGAACCTGCGCACATTCCCACGTTCAGTTCATTGTTAGTAAATCCAAACGTGAGCGATTCTGAGCGTGAAACTTGGCGTACGCAAAGTTTTTGTGCGTACGCAGCGTTGATACATGAGGCCCCTGGACTCCACTCCTTTGGCTACGGCTCATCACTTTGTCCTACTGGCTACATTGAGCTCCTCCCTCCCTCCAGCTTCTCCTTGGTGCTCTGTCGCTTTGGCTCTGCTGCGGGCTTCCGGACCCACATCATCGCCTTGGTTGGGTGAGCCGCCTGCTCCACCTAGGCCCTCCAGGACGGTTGTTGCTAGAGCTGATACGTTTGCGGCCGGAAGTTAACGCGAATTATTTCTATTATTTATTAAATTTCTCATTTGTTGTATTTTATTAACGTCTACCCCCACCCCACCCCAACCCTAAACCCAACCGTCACAGTAATGTAAAAACTGTAGTTGTACCGAGTATTAGTTATGTTATCTATTAAATTACCCAATAAAATGTCTTTAACGCCTACCCCCACCCCAAAACACAACCCTCACAGTACTGTAAAAATATT
>NC_141035.1:47980000-48000000 GCF_052040795.2 Danio rerio
TTAAACTACAAAACCATAAGCCAATCAGGGGTGTGTTTCTGAAATCCATCGTTAGCCAACTAGGGTTGCAAGTTCTGTCGTTACAACCATAGTTAGTTGATTTGGCATTTCCCAAATCCGTCGTTCAAAATCCGCCAAATCCAACAAACATTGACAAACTGCGTCGCAAACTTCTATGCTTGCAACTACACCTCTGGAGCTGTAGTTAAAAACCTTGTTCCTGTCTGTGTTCTATTCCCAGTTATCCCCCCTATGGCCTATTCCTTTAAAACGTTCTAACATTTAAACTTGGAATGATTTTAAAAAAAAACACATTAAAGTAATCTCTCTTAGGTGTAATTTGCTTTCAAAGTATATTTACAATTTAGTTTTAGCGATCTTCTAATTACAATTGTGCTCCCTTCGCAGTGCACTTTAAAAACATTGATGTCATTTTCAACACAGCCGTGATTCATGACGAAAGCTATAGGTGACCTATTATTTAAAAATGGAATTATGTTATGTCTCCAAAGTGAAAACAAATGAAAAAAACATAGCATACGTTAATGCTTTTAATATATAGAAGGTTTTTATTAAGTATCTGTACTGTATATGACATGGACCTGTTGGTTACAATATTTCTGCAGTTGTTTACAAGTGTCAAATTGTAAAAGTGGACTTTTCAAAAAAAAATAAAAATAAACAATATCCTACTTAATAACAATAATAATAATAATAATAATAATAACAATAATAATCATCATCATCATCATCATCATCACCATCATCAATATTATTATTAGTTTTTTTTCATTACCTAATAAATAATAATTTTTTTATTTAATTTCTAAATAAATCACCTCATTACTTATTTATTTATTTATTTATTTATGATATTAGAATACGTGTTTGCTTTTGTAAGTGATTTTATGTATTAGAATAGAATATTGAGTATTCTCAAAAATATTTGTAAAGGAAACACAGGCCCTATATGTTCCATTTACATAGATTTTGATTAATATGGAAAAGGAGTGCATGTTTTTACCACAACTAATATTTTTGGTATACTAATAATAGATTAATTGTTTTTAAATGCGTGTAAAACACGAGCAGGGGTCTCAAACTCGCGGCCCGCGGGCCATTTGCGGCCCTCAGTGCAATATTTTGTGGCCCGCGCCGACCGCTGTACACTGACAGAATCAGCGGAGCGGGGAGAGAGAGCGCTCCCCGCTCCGCTGATTCTATCCGTACACAGCGCGCTTGTCACTCAATGCGCGTTGTCGCGCGCGTTCTGATTAGCTGTGTTGTCGCGCGCGTACTCAAGAGCGGTGTTATCGCGCGCCTACTGAAGGGCGGGACCGAGGGTGTGTCGCGTCACGGGGGCACTTTTGATCATTTTGGAAGGGCACTTTCTATGCAAGACTAAAAAGGGCATGTGCTCTGCACAGGTTGAGCCCTATGTGTGCACGTGCCTGCCGATATTATAGGTAGATACAGACTGATGTGACTGGAGTGGGGTGGGGGTGTTTTATTTATACATATATACGCCTTTTTTTAGGTGAGGGAATGGAAGTTTTGAGTGAGTTCCCCTACTTTTTTCCCTAGGACTTCAATAAGTCAAAGTACAGGTCTAGACTTAATGATGATCATCTTCAAGCCATACTGAGGGTCTCAACTGCTTCCGCTCTAAAGCCAAATGTGGTTCAGATTTGTGAGAAGAAGCGCTGTCAAGTCTCTGGCAGCAAGAAGTAGGCAAAAGATGCCATGTTCAGAAGAACTGTTCATAATCCTCACTCAATGTTCTATTAATGTTCAGGACACTTCATGTTCAGAAGAAATAATTAAAACTGTTACATAATGACATTTGAGGACTTTTTTTTGTGAAAACCCTTATGCGGCCCAGCCTCACCCAGACTTTGCCTCCTGCGGCCCCCAGGTAAATTGAGTTTGAGACCCCTGGTTTAGAGCATCATTATGAGCATTTTTTTACGTTATAACTAACGTGGATTAAAAGATGGATCTGCGACAGGAAAATTACGTGTTTTGGGAAACATTCATCACTACATAATTTTTCCAATTGATGCATCTTACTATGATAGTTCAGCCGCAAGTTATGTTTTTCTTTAGAAAACGCATCCCAAAGCAGTGGGCATTTACTTCCAAGTATGCAATTGACAACACCCATTCAAACAGAGCGTTCTGATGAGGGGGTCAAAAACAACACAGAATATAGACAAATACTTTTACATTTAGTTTTTTATGTAAAAGTCTACAAAACCTTATATGTGGACCTCAAAGAAGAGCACAAAATAAATAAATAAATAAAATAAGGTAGTTTATGACCCCTTTAAAATTCTATTTGAATTGGAGCACATTATTAGTGCTATTCCAATCAACGTTTAAAACATTTGTGGAAACTGTGATGCATTTTAATATGCAATTCTCTGATGAATGTAAATAAGTGTAATTAATACGCCTATAATATCAATGTTTTAGCTGTAATTTTTGTTTGTCAATTTTTGTTCTATCTTGTTTCCATCTCTCTAGCGCCTGCAGTCAGACAGTCATTTCCTGTCTAAGCGGACACACTTGGCTAGAATAAGCTATAATATACACAGAAAGCCAAATGTCTGGATATTTAGACTGCTGTGAATGCATGTACCTGCTGTGGACTGTCCTGCGCATCTATTATGAAGGTCTTGAGCTTTCCAGCTGCTTCCTGTTCTGCTGGAGCGATGAGCCGATCAAACTGAGACACTGCAGCTCTCCATAAAGGCTGCGCACGCACACACACATACACACACACACACACACACACACACACAGTTGAAGACAAATGTATTAGCTCTCCTGTGAAATTGTTCTTTTTTTAAAGAGCCCATATTATACATGAAATAGGGTCATATCTTGGTTGTAAGGGTCTCCAACAACAGTCTAATATGCATGCAAGGTCAAAAAACACTTTCATGGTCTTATAATCTGCATTTATTTTTACCTAATTATCCCAGCGACTCCTGTATGAATCGTCCAGTGATTCATTTGTTCCCAAACCCCTCCTTAGCGCGAAGCTAATCTGAGCTGATTGGACCGATGACAGTCTGTCGCGATTGGTCGACTGCCTTCAGTCAGAGAGTGAAATACCAAACAGCTAATCAGCAATATAAAAAGTAATCACAGTTCATACACGCTCGATAGTGTAGGCGTGGATTTTAGCTGCCACACACACACAAAAACACAACGACAACGCTCCCGCTTCCGCCCCCACCCGCCAAGTTTTAGCCTGAGAACCCGCCCCGTTTTCTTCCCGCCGCGCCCGATCCCGCTAAAGAGCAGGGGAAAACACAACCAAAAATCACCCAGCTATACAGTCCAGGCAGCCAAGCTGTCTGTATAAACACACACACAGCACCAAGCACACAAAGCTCTGGCTGTTTCTCAATTCCAAGAACGCAGAGAACGGACTTGTGTTCTTCTGGAGAGCGGTCTTGCCAGGTGTCCTCAGAAGAACGAACTCAGGAGACTGCGAGGGCAGAGAACGCGTCCTTTGAGAAATGGGATGCTGCGTTCTTCCTGATGGTCATGTGACCTTCACGCGTTTTAAATGGAAATTATTTAAACATTACAGCCTTCATACAACGATTTATTGTTTTTCCCCTTTTCAAAATATATATTTTGCATAAAAACAATATAAATTTATGTTGCACAATATGAATAAAACAGATGTTAATACGAATTTCAGCAAACAAACACCCTTAATGTGTTTATTCCTTTATAAGGATGTTCATGGTAATGTTTACTTTCACCGTTTCAATTAGGGAAACTCCCGATGTAAATAAGTAATATCTCCAAACTTTAATAATAAATCTAAATAAAATGCAGCGCTTCCCACCTCCAGTCGCAATGACTTCTGGGACTTCCAGAGTGAGTTCGGTGCTCAAGTCTGCATCAGTGCGTCCTCGATATCAAGATCACATGCGGGAAGTTTCACGCGTCCTCCGTACTTGCGGTCTTGAGTATTGGAACTGAACTTGGGCAGCTGATGATGACGTTGCACGAGAACACGAGGACGCAAGACCGCTGAAGAACGCATATTGAGAAACAGCCTCTCTCTCTCTCTCTCTCATATGCGCGCATGCGCACTAACACACACACACACAAGCACCAAGCAGACACACAGGCAAAGCTCTCTCTTTCTCTTTCTCATTCGCATAGCAATATCCGTGATATTGCTAGACAGCCCGTTCCCGTCCCAAATTAAACCCGTTACAGACCGCTCCCGCGATTTATTCAGAAATCTGGCGCGGGGACAGCCGCGGGAATGCAGACCTCTACCACGGAGCTCCAAAAACAAAGCAGCGCGCGTCGCGTTTTTAACGTGACTTTGCACGCGATAAGAGAATATAGCGAGTTAACCTGATACAGTACATGCGGTTACAAGTAACAAATCAGAACTAAATACATTTGCAAGCTAGAGTCAACGAGGCAACTTTAACCGCACGTACTTACACTTGAGAAATGGAGAAAGAAACCCATCCTGACGTCCAGCAGTAAGTTACTCTTTACTGATCCTTCCTTTAACAAACTCAGATGAAGTATTCTTTGTAGCTTGTAGTTTCCAGAAGTTTCCAGAAGTTTCCAACTGCTTGGCTATAATGCTGAGGTTTCATCTTTGGGTAGACCCTCGATAATATCCATCTGCAGTGTGACTTCAATCGACCGGCATGTTTGTGTGCGTGTGTTTGTGGGTGTGTGTGTGTGTGTGTCTGGGTTTCTGCGTGAGAGGGCGGGGCCTCAGGTTTGAAATCTCCCGGGTTTGCGCGTGCACGTGAATAACTTGGTTTCGTTCGTACGTCATGGAGAAACACCTAATGAATCGGTATCTAGACGACTCGTTTGAAGTACTATGAGTCGACTCTTTTATAGATGAATCAACCGTTTTAAACACTGTATTCTTACAGATTTAAGCCTTAGCTGGATACTTCACTTCACTTAGAGCTGTGTTACACACTACATGGAGGGGAATTTTCAAAAACCCATAATATGGGCTCTTTAAATATTTCTCAAGTGAGACAATTTATCGACACATTTCTAATCATAATAGTTTTAATAACTCATCTCTAATAACTGATTTATTTTATCTTTGTCATGATGACAGTAAATAATATTTGACTAGATATTTGTCAAGACACTTCTATACAGCTTAAAGTGACATTTAAAGGCTTAACTAGGTTAATTAGGTTAAAGTTAGGGTAATTAGGCAAGTCATTGTATAACAGTGGTTTGTTCTGTTGACAATCCAAAACAAATATTGCTTAGGGGGCTAATAATATTGACATTATCAGTTTTATATATATATATATATATATATATATATATATATATATATATATATATATATATATATATATATATATATATATATATATATTAAATAAATATATATATTTATTTATTTATATATTTAATAAATATATATATATTAAATATATATATATATATATATATATATATATATATATATATTAAATATATATATACATATATATATATATATATATATATATATATATATATATATATATATATATATATATATATATATTATTTATATATATTAAAAAAAAAATATATATATATATATATTTTTTTTTTAATATATATAAATAATATATATATATATATATATATATATATATATATATATATATATATATATATATATATATTTATATATATTTAAAAAATATATATATATATATATATATATTTTTTTTTTTTTTTATTAAAACCAAACTAAAATAAATAATAGTGAAAGATTGATTTGCTCTATTAAACATCACTTTCATAGGAGTTTCACAGGAAATGCAGCTGAATCATATAAATGATGTAAAATGAGCTTCCATGTAGTGTGTAACACAGCTCTAAGTGAATGACAACATCCAGCTGAGGTTTAAATCTCAAAAAGTGCACAGTGTTCTTAAACGAAAGAGTCGACTCACAGTCATTTATATGATTCATCTTTTGTCTGAATATTTTGATACAAAACATCGACAAATATGAGGTGCCGGATCCGGCAAAATGAGAAAGCCATTTTCCCTTCAGAGCCTAGCAGAGCACGGGGATCATGGGCTTGATCATGACGTAAATATTACTATAAGAGAGATGACCAGAAAGGCGGCTGTGGGGCCTTTAATAAAAAAAAAGTTTGTTTTCACAACAACACCACAGTATAGCCAACCTGGTGCTGTGCTTGTTCTTTTCCTTTTTCTGATGATTCATACAACAACCTACCCTGCAGTGTGGGATTCGCCAGCCGTTTGTTATTAAAGGTGCAGTAGGTGATTGTCTTCAAAAACATGTTGAAAGTCTCTTCACATTTTAATAGTACTGATTAAAGTAAATGATGGAAATATATTTATACGTATTTTCATATTTTGGGTAAGGCACAAAACAAAAAAATGTTCATCCAATTAAATATTGTCGGGCTGATAATCTCCATAATTCTAATAGGTAGCCCAAACTGTCTGTCAGCAAATGCAGATTTGAACAACTGCGCACCCATTCACGCAGAACCGCCAGTGAGCATTCACGTGGGCCGTGTGGACAAAAGTGACAGTGCTGAATGCTGAAACAAAACCTTTTAAAATCCTGAATCAATATTGGAGATAGTTTTGCAGTAGGGAGGATGACACCATGGCTGAAGTATTTCTGTTTCTGAAGGTCATGTTCTGTTTTAAACTATTTTAGTCACTTAAAGCTGATGTAGATTGTGGTGTTATGAATGGGTTATCTGCACAGAAGTGTTGTTCAGCCACTGAAATATCCTCGCGAAAGATTGATGTGACTATTTTCAGTTTCACAATGTCCTTTTACAGCATCGATAATGTAGATTTTTGTTGAGTTTAACCACAAAACATCAGTAAACAGCGCTATTCCACCTAGTCTGCTTACCTGAGCTGAAGCTAGTTTTATATTAACATTGGTTCATTTCTGAACAATGACAGCTTATGACACAGTCTCTATATCGTTTACCATGCTACTTTAAATATTCTGTCTGAAATAGCATGTCCGTATGGCTTAATAATAAGTGTAATTCCTGTAACCCGCTAACCAAGCACTAAGCATACAGTAATCGCTTTAGGACAAGGGGCATGAGAGAGTGATACATGAGAGAGTACAAGTTTTACTTGCAAACTCCATAACTGAAAGCATGCTTTATATCATAAAGATATCCGATACGTAGTATTATAAAGTACTATAAAGTTTTCTAACTGGCAAATGACATGATCTAGTGGGATCTGGGGCCTCATGTACGAAGACTTGCGTGGAAATCTTACTAAAACATTGCGTACGCACAAAGCTGTAAATGTGCGTACGCAGAAAAAAATTCAGATGTATAAAACACTGCGTACACCGAATCTCACGCATATTCTTTTGTACATCTGAATGAACGTGAAACTGAGCGCAACATGCACGAGCGCAAAACCCCTCCCTGCCTCCTCCCCCGTATGAATATGCTAATGACTATGCTAAAGGCAAAACCCAACGAAAAAGCAAAGGCAAAAGCAAGCAAGAAGAGAAACTTTGAACAGAATGTGATTTGGAGGTGCTGCTTTCGGAGGTAGATCGGAGAAAAGCGGTGTTATTTGCAAGTTTGTTCTCCGGAATTAACAACAAAAGAAAAAAATAGAGTGGGAGAGTTTAGCTGATGCAGTCAACACAGCTGGGTCTGAACATCGCACTGAGTGAATTAAAAAAAGAAATAGTGTGGTTTATATCTGTAAAATGTTGCAGGACGCTTAACAGTCTCAGTGGCGCTACTCGTAAGACGCATGTGATCATGAATTAATACGTTCGAGCATGAACTCGGCTCGAATCCAGCGTCTGGTGAACTCTTTCTTGTTTTTTCCCCCGCTACATATCATATTTTGCCAACTATTTATCACGAGAAAGACAAGTAGGAATCATTAATAAGTCTGTGCATCATATTTTATTTGCACATTTATTGAATGGAAATGTTTCTGATTCACGCATGCAAATTCATCTTCAGATAGTGTCTTTATAACAATGTGTGTGCAGTAGATAGCTCAGATTACATTGGGAAAACAGGCGACTGCTGCAAATTGTGCTTTAATGTTTAGCTGGTCAAATGTATGGTATGGAACCCTTATATACCTGCTGAACCCGTCTCATACAGCTGCCATTGCAAGGCTCAGACACTTTGTAGAGAGGAATTTAACACAACTGCCTCTAGGAGTCGCCAATGGAAATAAAACAGACACGCAAAAAAAATGTGCGTACGCCTGCCAGAAAGCTGCCGTGAAGCTGCGCACATTCCCACGTTCAGTTCATTGTTAGTAAATCCAAACGTGAGCGATTCTGAGCGTGAAACCTGGCGTACGCAAAGTTTTTGTGCGTACGCAGCGTTGATACATGAGGCCCCTGGTGATTTCAAAAGGCATAGCTTTGGACAACGGGAGGGATTGTTTTTGAAAGATATTATGCTAAGTGATTAGCATTTAGGCAGATCACCTACTGCACCTTTAAAGGAAAGAGCAGCAATGACTACTAGAGTATGGAGCTTTGTCGGACCTTGACAGAAACTTTCGTCAGTACATAGTTCATCGTTCAGTACATTGAACCAATTTCTTTTTCCTCCGGATTAAAACCTTTAAATGTGATTAAAATGATTGCCTCCTTGCTTTCTGTAGTTTGCAAAATGTGTATTTAATAGTGTGTTGTAACTTGTAATTGCTCCGCGCAGCTTGTAATCAAATATCTATTATAGATCAGTGCTTGTACTGCATCTCTCAGGTTAAATCTTTATGGGGCTATTCAATTATCTTCTCCAAAACCGCATTGGAAAGCAGGCTCATGCTTCTTCTTTTACCATTTTAATTGCGTTTCTGAGCATGTAATCCTCTGCCGTTTGTCAATGCTATGGCCACCATCCATCAGCTGATCCTACACATGCTATGCGCGGTCCATTTTTAAAATAGTTCAATTTCTGTCACTGTGTGGATTAATACTGAACGTGTGTCGTTGTTATTACTTGGGGTTAGGGTTAAGAGTTGAGTAACATGCTGGTGTTTAACTGCATTGCTTTAATGCAGGGGTTTTCAAAGTGTGAGGCGCGCCTCCCCTGGGGGGCGCCAGAGCATGTCAGGGGAGGCGTGGTAAAAATATATAATATAATAAAAATATAATTATTAAGTTTAATTATTAAATGTATTTTTTATTATATTTAAACGTTTTAATTAAACAAAGCAAAAAAATAATACGTCAAATATAAAAAAACCTTTTTTACCCAGAAGGCCATAGCTGTGAATTCGCTTCTGTTTGGCAAGCCCGCCAATACAGGTATATGCCTGCTAATACAATGGGTCGGTTTCTGAGACCCCCGATTCAAAGCTGTAATGAAGTTCACGGCCCTTTGGCCGCTGGGAAGAAGCTCCTCACGGAGACTGCCGTCAAACTGAAAGCAAAAGTAAAATATGTCCGGCCCGGTCCTCTCTCGGCTTCCTCTGCCCTTGTTCCTCCTTTTATGATCCAGAGCTCCTTCCATGGGATCCGAGGCAGGTGCGCACCGCAGGTATATCCACTTACGCGGTGGCCTCACTCCGTTCCCACGGCTCTCGGCCACGCCCCCTCGCCACAAAAGCCTTCAAGTTCAGGGTTTAAACCCAAAAGACGACGATATGATGATCAGTATTTGAGTTTAGGATTTACGTGGACAGGACCAGCTGATGAACCACGACCTTTATGTGTGGTTTGTCAAAATATTTTGGCTAATGACAGCATGAGACCCGCTAAACTTCGAGTGTTTTGACTGGGATGAACAGTTCTTGGATCTGTTCTATTCATATTGAACCATCATCCTAGTTTTAAAAACGTTATATTTAAATACTTGTTATTACTCTGTAAATAATTGCACTTTTATGCAAATGATGATAAAAGTGAGTTAACAGTCTGACATCTGTCTGTGTCTTTATATATACTGTATATATATATATATGTGTGTGTGTGTGTGTGTGCGTGCGTGCGTGCGTGTTTGGGAGGAGGGGGGCGCCAATGGATAAGTTGTGTCAAAAGGGAGGCCCACTGTCTTAGACTTTGAAAAACCCTGCTTTAATGCATTCTCAGCATTGGGCTCTCACATACTCTGTGCTACTTCATAGCCATAGTCGTTTCTTTACGTCTCATGCTCAACGCAGTCGACCAATCGCAACAGACTGGGTCATCGCACCAATCAGTTCTGATTAGCCTCATGCAAAGGAGGGGTTTGGCAACAAAAGAATCGCTAAACAAATCATATGTGAGTCGTTGGGATAATCAGGCAAAATAAATGCAAGTATAAGACAATGAAAGTATTTTTTTGACCTTGCATGCAGATCAGCCTGTTGTTGAAGACCCCCAAACCCAAAATATCACCATTTATAATGCATAACAGGGACTCTTTAAAATGATTATTACATATTATATCATAGTAAAGATCTGTACCTCAGTATAAGGGTTGTAGTGTATTGGGTTGAGTCCTGTGAATGGCTGATACACACGTGCAGCAGAAATCTGCTGTTTCCCTCCAGACAGCAAGCGCTGCAGCTTCTCACACACAGATCGGACCTGCACCACCTAATACACACATACACACTAGTAAAGCAGCAGATTATACTATCTGAGATGATTGACAGGTGTGCAGTCTGACCTCCTCCAATCGCTGTGCAAGGCTGTGTAGTCCCTGAGGGCGGTGCTTCTCTCCAGTCCACTGATGAGGGGCGTAGCGTTTCCACACCTGACCAGTCAGGTGTTCACAGGCCGCCACCCACTGCTCACACACAGCCACACCTCCTTTAAGCCCCTCCCTCACTGTGAAATAAGGGTCCTCCCACAAGCGAAGGTCACTCAGTTTCCTCTGAACAAACCTGCCTAGAGCTCCACCTTCAAACATCAGGAATGATATTAGTACTTATTATTATTATAATGAATGAAATGGAAATGAGAAAGAGCATGATGTGCACCTATGACATCCATGAGTCTGATCATGCGTGTTTCGGGGTAAGGCGTGTGCTCATTCTGCTTCCACACATCGTCTACAGCCTCACGCGTGTTCTCAATCAGGTCCAGTACCTCCACCAGACTGAAACTGTCCAGGTTACTGTAGTCCTGAAACAAACAAAGAATTCAGCCCACGTGGATGTCTTGAAAAGTGGCTTGTTCTTCAACCCTCAGGGGTGTCTAAGGGTGTTTTGGGGCTATGGAGAAGTTGTTGCTTTCAGTATCTTAAAAACATATGAATGGCTAAAGTGTGATAACACTGTAAACAGCACAAGCTGGGCTACAATTATATGTAAGTTTTTTTGAGAAAGAAATGTTTATGCGTGGTTAGTAGGGATGTAACGGTATCAGAATTTCACGGTACGGTAATACCTCGGTATGAATGTCACGGTACGGTATTTATTGAATCATTTACAGGAAAAAACAAAACTTATGAAAATACTCCAAAAAAGTGCCAAAAGTGTCAATGACATACAAATTAGCCATCTATCTGTAAGCTTTGAAACAGGAAGTTCAATTTTAATAACAAAAAAATATTAAACCATGTAAAAAAAATAAAGATTCAATTTAGTATTGTTGAAAACTCATCACATTCAACATTTAATCACTCACTCACTTAGATAGAGATGGGCTTTAAGGAAAATTATCATATAAATATAATCTGGTAAAAGCTGGTATCTCTGGGTATTTACAATGTCCCCTGCAACAGAAAAAACCCTCTCATTTGGGACTGAGGTTTCTGGGACAAGAGAGATATGACTTGGCCCAGGTTGACAGCAGTGGGTAACGTTGTGCATTGTCTTTCCCCCACTTGAGAGGACAAACCATGAGTGAGATAGAGATCTCATGTCTGCATCAATCTGAACAAAGTGCTGACAACACCGCTATTCAGTACGCGCGCGACAACACAGCTGATAAGAACTCGCGCGACAACACAGCTGATAAGAACTCGCGCGACAACAACGCTATTCAGTACGCGCGCGGCGACAACACCCGCTTTAGAGTTTTCCAGCTCTTTTTCATCCCCGCTTCTAGCAGCACACTCCATTTCTGCATTACTGGATCTGTAGCGACAACAGACCGCAAGGGATGATGGCCAAGCCTGGGCTGATGGGAATTGTAGTTTTCGCTACCTCCCGTTCGCTTCATTCGCCTGAGCAAATTTTCTCAGAAGACCTATAGTTTTACCGAGTCATGCGACTACGCTAATATCGAAAAAAATAATATTGCGGTATGACGGTATTTACAATACCGTTACATCCCTAGTGGTTAGTGGAAAAAAATCACTGAAGAAGTCACTGTAACAAGGCTGTGAAACACACAGAAAACATTTGTGCACAAGACTTTTGAGAACTGGATCTTGTAGCCAAGTGTTTTTGCTTCAAGAATCATCTTGTTTACTTGCTCACAGAAAATAATATATTCAATTAAATTTTCTAAGTCACTTTTTGAGTGTAAATGATCTATGCGAGAAGGAATGAACTATCATTACTAATGCAGTGAGTCACACCTGATGAGCTGCATAATGAGCCATCGGACAGGTATGTGACTAAGAGGGAAGAGCTGATATGCTGGTATGTCTGATAATATTTTTTTCCTCTGGAGAAAGCCTTATTTGTTTTATTTTGGCTAGAATAAAAGCACTTTGAATTATTTTTAAAAAACATTTTAAGGCCAATATTATTAGCCCCTTTAAGCTATATTTTTTTCAATAGTCTACAGAACAAACTATCGTTATACAATAACTTGCCTAATTACTCTAACCTGCCTAGTTACCCTAATTAACCTAGTGAAGCCTTTAAATGTCATTTAAATGTCTCCACTGTTTTTATGTTGTTAAATTGAAAAAAAAAAGCACTGGGTGTGTTTATATCACCCCAATATGACAAGTGGTGCTCGCTGCAGTGCCATTTGGGCGAGCTGAGCTCCAGCGAGGGAGAGCTTGAGCTTGAGCTCCACCTTTTTTGCACTTCTTCTACGAGTGATGTCACTGGGGGTAGGGTTAGGGGTGGGGTTGGTGTACGCATTAAAACAGCTTACAGGAGGCAGAACGAGAGCTCATGCTCCCCCTCGCTGGAGCTCAGCTCTGCTCAAATGGCTCTGCAGCGAGCACCCTCTCCAATATGATGGTCTATACACTATATATACACATATGTTTGTCCAACTAGCTTGAAAAGTATATTTTTCACCATAGGTGCCCTTTAAGTTAATGATCAAACTTAGAGAGCTGGATATCGACACGTCTCTCTGCAACTAGGTTATAGACTTTCTGACTAACAGACCTCAGAATGTTAGATCAGGCCACATCTGCTCCACCACCGTCACACTCAACACTGGTGTACTGAGTGTTGTGGTGTACTGTCTGTGTGCTGAGTCCCTTCCTCTACTCCCTTTTTAACATCGACTATAGGCCTGTGAACAGATCCAACACCATCATCAAATTTGCCAATGACACCACAGTAATTGGTCAAATCAGCAACAATGATGAGACTGCCTACAGGGAGGAGATACAGCATCTGGCCACTTATAGACAATAATCTGCTCCTTATTGTTATTGTTCACTCATTGTGAACTTCAGGAAGGGACGAACAGGCTCACATGATCCCATTCTCCTCAATGGGATGGCCGTTGTGCCTGTCTCATCCTTCAAGTTCCTGGGGACCCACATCTCAAAGGACCTTTCCTGGACCACCAATACCTCCAGCCTGGTCAAGATGGCTCACCAGCGCCTATTTTTCTGAAGGCAACTTAAGAAGGACCAGCTTTCCTCAGCCGTCTTGGTGAACTTCTATCCCTGCACAATAGAGAGCATCCTGACCAACTGCGTCACAGTCTGGTATGGAAGCTGCTCTGTTGCGGAGCGTAAGGCGCTGCAGCAGGTGTTGAAAACTGCCCAACGCATCATAAAGATCATTCCCACCCATAAAAATCTCAACTAGATTTCTCATTAAAATATACACAATAACAGCTAAATGAGAATGAAGCAGCATGTGAATATGGGCCCTATCATACAACCGGCGCAATGTGGCGCAAGGCATGACGCAATACTTGTTTTCTAGTTTCAGCTGGGCGCAAGAGTGGTTTTGAGGTGTTGCGCTACGCTGTTTAAATAGCAAACGCATTAGCGCTCATTTGTGCGCCCATAGGCGTTCTGGTCTAAAAAGGAAGGCGTTCTGAGGCGCACTGCTGGCGCGTTGCTATTTTGAGAAACTATAATAGATTTTTCATTAGACCAAAACTAACCCGGTCTAAACTCCAGCGCAGAGTTGCGCCTCGCTTACACACTGCTTAATACACACAAGAGAGCAATAGGCAAATATCTTTACATATGAAAAAAATTTAATATTAAGGATATATATAGGATATAATAAGAATAGATATAGGATATAAATATAAAGGATTAAAATATTACAAAACATATTATTTTCTAGCCTACATAAATATGAAAAATCACTGCTTTTATGTCTCCTTCATCTCGGGAGGCTTTTTCAGTTCATTCATAACAATTTGCTTTTGTATAATGTTATTATGATTAGCAGTATTATTTATTATATCCATATTTATCTTTGTTTTATTAAAAACAAGCTTAGATTTGTCCACCTGTCAGGTTTTAGACCATATGGGGCACAGCATGTGTTTTAGGATATAACTCAGGTTTTTGACCACACTTTGTTATTATTGTTCATTTATTCGTTTGCAGGAAATTAGAACTGAATTTAGAAATAGTTTTGACACAAATCTTTGCGCTTAACAAACAAAATTTATTATTTATAGACTAATTGATGTCTGTGCGTAAAGGTTTCCCTATCCACAAGAGTGAAAGTGAAAGTAGATCATTTATCTCTATTCTTGCACGGTAGATGCTCTGTTTAACTGTTTTCTTGTGAAATGCTCAGTTTTTCCACTTACACTTACTTTACGTCCTGTAAATAGCAAATGCACTTATGGCGCGACACAGGGCTCTTAAAGGGAATGGGAGATGAGACTCTGATTGGTTTATTTTCAAAACACACCTATAACTCATTAAGAAAATAAACTCAACCCTTTTAGACTATGCGCCACAGCGCAAAGCGGATTTTTCCGTCCTTAAATTAGCAAATATGGATTCTGACACGCCCTGAAAGCGTTTGAGCCCTGCGCTTTCCGTTTTGACCATGGACTGTCAAAATAGAGCCCTTTGTGTGTGATTCATCTGCATGTGTTTACCTTCTCAATGGTGGTGAAAAGCTCACAGAAGTGTGTCGCTCGGTCTCTTTCACTGCTCTTCTGACCAGAACGGCTGACATCACCCCAGAAGCTGAACTCATCCAGAGGAGTCATGATATCTGCACACACATCAGTCCATTCATATGTATTCACATACATATAGTTGAAGTCAGAATTACTCGCCCTCTTGTATATTTTTTATTTTTCCCATATAATAAATATATGACAACAATGAAGTAGGGCTGGGCGATTTGGCAAAAAAAATAAATCTAGGTTTTTTATAAAGTTTGACCGATTCACGATTTCGATTTTTTTTTTTAACTGTGTCACTAGTCTTCTCTAAACATTACAACATGACTGAAGTAGCATTCTCTTTAAAAGTAACTTGAAAAACCATCTGGTTAAGCAACATTGTATTTTTAATGGCCATGTCATACAAAAATCGGTCAAGGTGTAAATAAATGTAAAACAAATTCACGAGTTAAAAAGCGTTGCAGAAGATTTGAATAAGAAATAATTGTGTAAATATTGCAGTTGCAGGAATACAGAGGTATTTTTTGCAAGTTTTGCCTAGGAAAGATTGGCTGTTTGCTCGGTTTTGACTTTGTCTTCTTCTGATTGAATGACAGGTTGTAAAGCTGCTGCCTTTTTCTTAAAAAGATACAGTGGAAGTAATGGACTGAACATGGAAACTGTAAAGCCTAATTTAACCCAATGTGTGAAGTTGTGTACGTATAACAGGAGCAAATACAAGCACCAGATGTGTGTCTAATATAAAATAATATAGTTCATCTATTTTTCTTTTATCCCCCTTTTAAATATCGATCATTTGATGCACTTTGCTCCACTCTCTGTATTATGCTGCCTGATCTGTCTGGTTTCCAACTAGGTCTGCTAAATGACGTCATGGGGGCGGGTACTTTCATTTTCACTGCTAAAGTCCCTCACCTCTGCTCGTGTTCAAACCAAAAGATCGGCGCGGTTTTTCACATGGCAGGTTTTTACGTCCTTCATACATGTTGAGATCGAGTTTATCGACTTGATAAGGGAATATGTCTTGACAATCCACACAGGAGTGACTAATGCAACAAGAAAAAATCCTACATGACTTCACGCTTTAACAGACAGTCAAGCAGGTCGTGCACCAGTTCAATGTCTGGAATAAACATTTGAAATCTTTTGATATTCCAGAAATGCATGAACCCTGAGTGTTTGATTGACATGAAACATCTCAGCCATGAAAACTCACTTGACACATCCATCTCTGAATTACTGCGTTTCCCAGAATCCTTTGTGTCCGAGTGTCTAAGCACAGAGCCCAGTCCGATTTCAAGATCGCTGAGCAGAGACTGCAGCTTTGAATCGAACGACTGACTCCATTTATCATCCTGTAGAGAGCAGAAAACACACACATAAGCCTGACAGCTAATGACATCTATGTGAAGCTGGTCTGGTGTGTGTGTGAGCGTGACCTGCAGCAGGACGGGGCTGTAGACCTGACGCAGGGACTGGTAAAGGGTGCTGATGGGAGACTCCAGCATGGAGGACACCAGGACGCAGCGCTGAAGGTTCTCCTCCGAAACCACACATGGATGAGGCTTAAAGAACACCAGAACTCGGCCGTCACCGTCCATATTCTCCAGCTACACAGACAAAATAATATGATAAGATTTGACAAAATTATAAAATTTAATGACTGAATGTTAAAATATTGAACATTTGTGAGTTACTCAATGTTATTTTAATATTGCTATATATCCTAAAAATGTTTGTATCCTAAATATTAATGCAGTTTTATTTGACCAAAAAGGAGAAGCTTTACTTATTAAAAAAATCTTTATCGAAGAATTATTCTATTCTTTAACTAATCTTATTAAATTATGACTTCATAAAAAAAATCTTTATAAAGACGTAAAGTACTTTACAGTTGTCCATAAATTAACCTGGGGAGGTATTTATTTATTTGTTTGCTTATTTAATTTTATGTATTATTACTTTCATGAATCAAGTAGATATTACATATTCTTCTTTTAAACCATCATTTTAATCCATTAAAAAAATATGAATACATTTTATAAAGATTAAAATCAATGTGTGTATTAAATGTTGACACATATCCTTATTTAAATGCTTCATTGACAGGAACAGTAAACATTTTTTACTTAATTTAAATAATGTTTAAACGAAAAAGAAAACAAATTGTTCTCATCGTGAGCCAAAATGTGTTTAATAAAAGCTTTAAAAATGTATTTTTATTAATTATAATACAGTTTATTTATGCACTAATGCAAAAATAAATATCCCCATGTACTAAAATGACGATGCTCATAAGAAATGCTGGTAAAATTCACAATTAACCAATTTAACACACTGATACATCAACACATTTTCTTTCAAATCTATTGCAGTAACATTTACTTTATTAATATATTTATTTAAATATTGGTGTTTATCAGACTATTTATTCAGTGCTTATTTAAACATTCTCATAAAATGATGAGAAGAGTGAAAAAACTAATTATGCAAAACTAATTATAATCTTGAATATTCTCTTATTTACAAAACATCTTTAGTCATTTTTACTATTATAAAAAAGACTAATAGGATCTGAAACTTTTACTACTATACAAACAATCTACAAGCAATGCACTCTGATTAAAGCGAAAAGAATTTTAAGTAACCCATCTCATGTACTCTTTCCATTTTACGATCTTTTACCTTCTGGTAGAAGATACAGAACTTTCCGCTGGAAGCGGAACAGACTTAAGAACTCTTTTGTTCCAGTGTCAATCAGACTGTTAAACACTGATCGATAGTGTATGTAATTCTTTTGCATGTTGGCTTATTTTTTTAATTTTTATTGTGTCAGAACCTGCTGAAGTGCTGTGTGAGTTCACAGAAAATTTCCCCTTGAGGGACAATAAAGTATACAAACAAACAAACAAACAAACAAACAAACAATCTTATTAAACAACTGATGTTTCTATTTCCATCATTCTGACTTTGAAACATGCAATTTCAGAGCGAAAGCAGGAATTGAGGTACAATAAAAAAATACAACTGCCATATCACCTTGTTAGAGAACTGGAGCTCTTCTGATTGTCTGGTGACAGCGAGAAGAAACACATTCCCATCGTCTAAAAAGTTATCAAGTGGACGGCAGGAGGACAGAGATGCTGCAGTGTCCAAGCTGAAGTAATTCCCTGCTGTGGTCAGGATGAAGAGTTTACGAGGATCATCTGTTCCGGGCGCCATCTTTCACCTATTTAAAGATCATCTGCATTAACTACGGAAATCTCTTACGAGGAAATACAAGGGATACAAAACTGAAAGAAATTAAATAGAACCAGTCAGCCTTTACATTTTCTCCCGATGAAAATTATGTGATTTTGTGTTCATAAGCAAAATGTGGAAGATCCTATATGTTTTTCGACATTTATATAATTGCTCCAATTAAGAAACAAAATAATTAATAAATCTTTGATAATTTGTGTAAATAATGTGTAAATAAACACAAGGAAGAATGTTTCAGTATTTACTCATTTATTTAATTACAATTTATATATATATATATATATATATATATATATATATATATATATATATATATATATATATATTTATTATTATTATTATTATTATTTGTTATATATAAAGATGACGTCAGAATTATTAGTCCCCCTAAATTATTAGACCCCGTTTATTTTTTCCCTAATTTATGTTAAACGGAGAGCAATTTTCGTCAACACATTTCTAAATATAATAGTTTTAATACCTCATTTCTAATAACTGATTTATTTTTTCTTTGCCATGATGACAAAAAATAATAATTGACTAGATATTTTTCAAGACACTTCTATACAGCTTAAAGTGACATTTAAAGGCTTAACTAGGTTAATTAATTTAACTAGTCAGGTTAGGGTAATTGGGCAAGTTATTGTATATCGATGGTTTGTTCTGTAGACTATCAAAAAAAAAATTAGCTTAAAGGGGCTAATAATATTGACCTTAAAATGGTGGGCTGCACAGTATAGCATTGATATCGCAATTTAGACATCCACAATAGTCACATAGCAGGATATGCAATATTCAGTTATGATTATATTTGACCAGGAGAAACAGTTCAGAAAAACATGGGAATTGTGAAGTTATTAGAGAGTTTAACCATGATCGAGTGAACGGTTATCATTTGCACATGTTTTTAAGGTCTGACAGAGTTCAAAGTATTCACAAACATATAGTGTTCATTAATAAAGAATACTTTTACGGAATTAATTATAGGTAAAGACTTTTGGAGTGCTATTTTACATCAATTACAATTAGTCATCTTTTGATTTAGAAATTAATATAATATAAATCAACATATATCACAGAAAAACTAAATATTGCAATGACAGTTATTTCCAATATTGTGCAGCCCTTTTTCATATTATCAAGTTATATGATGTATACTTGTTATTGAGTTATAGAACTTCTATGTTAAGCTGCTTTGACACAATCTACACTGTATAAACGCTATGGTTTAATATTCATAAATATGAATTGAATTATATCCAAATGATATCCTAATAATAGTCTGATATCCAAAGCCTTTTAAAAACATTTAATTTAAAACATTTATCTTACTTAAATTTAGCACAAAATGTCACATTGCAAAGCTTTTAGGATCTTGAAAGTCAGTATTACTATTTCATGCAAACTTTATCAATTCTAATATCGGCTATATCCGTTTAAAATGGTTTGTCAGTCTAGTTTACGTA
>NC_141035.1:48002500-48005000 GCF_052040795.2 Danio rerio
ACACAATTTCAACACCACACATTCCACGAATCTGGACAAGCGCGGCAGAGGAGTTGGCTGACAGGCTGGGAGTTTTTACCGCGGTAGGAAGAGAGGGAAATGTCAGCCATGTTACTGCTCTAACGTTATGGTTCCTGAGAGTTAGTGGCCGCAGGAGAACTGAACACACTCCAAAACACACACACACACACACACATAACACACACACACTCACTACACAACCGCAACCACAGCTAATCTACAGTCAACTAACAACCTCAGCCCACTTTATGCATCTGCTTCCAGGAATAAGAATCACTTTTAAGTCTATTTAACGAGGGAACATGCAGCTAATAATCATCAAGACAAAATACCCTCACAAAAAAGTACAGTTTAGATTTATTTACACAGAACTGCAAGATACTTCAAGGAACTCTTGGATAATATCATGGTAATGTACATGTCCTAAAAATAATAATTGCCATTGTATCATGTCTAAAACAAAAATAGCATTATCACAGATGTTTTTGGTGCTTTCTAATTGGTGACCTGTAAAGACGACGAGCATTTTAAAGACACTATGGATTTAACTTAGTGTAATATTTAAATGTAATCTCAATCTATTGGAAAATTTATAAACAAAAATAAAAAAATAAACCAAACAATGGAAGCTGTTGTAGGACTGGGCATCAAGTTAGCAGCAGGTGGCGCTGTTGCATTACAACGCCTGTGTTGTTTTTGCTAATTAAAACTAAGATTTTGTAAGATTTTATATGACAAAATCCAAAAGAAATATTTTAAAAAACAGAATGAATTATTGAAACTTAAAATAAAAATATATAAAATGAAAAGCTACATCAAATTATTAACAAATAATAACAGTTTATAAATAATTTATAAATAATATAAAAAAAAAAAAAATCTAATCAACAGTAATCAAATCTGGATTGAATGTAAACATATATATATATATATATATATATATATATATATATATATATATATATATATATATATATATATATATATATATATATATATATATATATATATATATGTTTATATAGTCAGTATACTATATAGTATAGTATAGTATAGTATATATATATATATATATATATATATATATATAGTCAGAATTATTAGCCCTTCTTTTAATTTTTTTTTCTATTTAAAATTTTTACCAAATGATGTTTAACAGAGCAATGAAAATTTTCACAGTATGTCTGATAATAATATTTCTTCTGGAGAAAGTCTTATATGTTTTATTTCGACTAGAATAAAAGCAGTTTCTTACTTTTTAAAACCCATTTTAAGGTCAATATTAATAGCCCCTTTAAGCTATATATTTTTTTTCCAATAGTCTACAGAACAAACCATTGTTATACAATAGCTTGCCTAATTTCCCTAACCTGCCTACTAGTTAACCTAATTAACCCAGTTAAGCCATTAAATGTCACTTTAAGCTGAATAGATGTGTCTTGAAAAATATCTAGTCAAATATTATTTACTGTCATCATGACAAAGATAAAATAAATCAGTTATAAGAGATGAGTTATTAAAACTATTATGTGTAGAAATGTGTTTAAAAAAATCTGCCGTCTGTTAAACAGAAATTGGGGCAAAAGATAAACAGGGGGCTAATAATTCAGGGGGGCTAATAATTCTGACTTCAACTATATATATATAGTTTAACCCTTGTGCACTGTTTAAATTGACCACCCTTTTGTTATGTTAGGGATAAAAACATCCACTGATTTAAAATGCTTTAAAAATGCATCAGATAAATATATACATATTTATATATATATATATTTTTTTTTGCATAAATCTGTTAATCAACCTTAGTCCTGATCTAAACTACTGAAATGCTTAAAAAAATGACAGGATTTTACCTCTAATTGCCAAGTTCATGAATGATGTCACCGATTTGGTGAAAAAACACAAAATAACCTATTTCTAATATAAAAAGTAATTGTGGACTGAATTTCTTTCACCTTTTATCAGTTTTGGACATGTGAACGATTAGTAACAACATCTGCATCGTTAGCTTTTCATTTCTTTCTCCCTAATTTACTGTTGGTGGCTGTTTTTGCCCCATTGACTTTTGTTTACTCCATGTAGTTCTGAGAGCTGAGATTTTCTCAGATAAATCAAGGTGCACTGTAAAACACAACAGTCAACTTTATCAAATAAAATGAGTGTAATTAACTCAAAATGTACTGATTGTTAATTCTAGTCATTCGAAAAGAGTTTTGAACTCAGTGTTAAAGGTAATGAGTAAATTAGAGTAATGAGTTAATTGGTTTCTTCAAATGGATTGAGTTGCCTAAACTTATTGGGTTTTACAGTACTCAGTTAATTTGAGTTCTCTTCATTTATTGGGTTTTAGTGTGCTCAAATTGCTTCATTTACTCAAAAGGATTAAATAGGATTAGTTTTGAACTTAAATGGTTTGTTGCAAACAGGAAAGAATTTACCGGATTTTTAAAAAGGGCCTGTTCACACATACAGACCTTTC